>NC_079458.1:37816821-37839321 GCF_903798145.1 Danio aesculapii
ATGTCTTATATTATACAGACAGTGTATCCCAACAAACACACAACGTTGCCTCAATGTAGCGACTTTCCTACAACGTTGTACCAATCTTGTAAAAACGTTGAGGATTTGCGTTGTTGCTGAAGGTTGTCACAACAGTGTCATAATGTTGCCATTTAAACGCCTGTTGTTTTAGGTTGTGCTTAGGCGGCGTGGACGACCACTGTACAACCTTTACTCATCATCAATGAATCAGTTTCAATTTAACAGACCGTTCAGCGTCTCATTCAACAACGACAAGGAGACATGAGAATTGCTGTATTTCTTCTTGCTAAATAAGACATCAGTGGTCATTTGCGTAGTCCTGTTGTGTCAAGCTCATCTGTCCTCTCTTATTCACTGCCTATTTTGACTTGTGGCTGCTGTGGATTCCTCTCTGAAACTGAATCCTCTGTTGGATTTGTTTCATTCTCTGACTGCTTTCTCCATATCAACAACTACGCCTGGCCTTCGGCTGCGCTCCCCAGTCTGCTATTCTCTAGTCCAGAGCCTCGATGCCCAGTGTCTGCATTTTAATTTGCTTTCTTGTTTAGTTTTCTTGTTTGTTTACTTTACTTTCTCAATTGACATTTTGATTTAGCCTATCCTTTTAGTTTAATTATCGATAGTTAATTATTTAAAATAATCTAAACATTCTTTTACTTTGCTTAATTAGATGTGTACTGTATGAATTAAATGTTGTGAAATATATAATAAAAAACTTTGATTATATACATTTGTGTGGCATTTTTACACATAGAAGTTTACACTTGCAGTTATTATCAGAAAAAAATGAATGAATGAATTAATGAATCTATTTATATTAAACCATACTAAAAATGTCTCACTCCTTATCCTTTATTCTAGGCAGTATTGATAAACTGGCAGGGAAAAACATTAATACATGTAGTAAGAACGTCGTCTCACGGTTGCTGAATGTCACACGACAATGTTGCTACAGCCTTCTCATGTCTTACATTTTTACATTGTAACAATGTTGCGAGCACGTAAATGGAAAACATTCTGCTGGTTTACATTTTCAAAATACTTAATTCTGTATGATTTATGAGTCATTTTCCCTATAGAGGCGGAAAAAATAATGCCCCACAAGGTCAAAAATTATTGTTTTTGTTAAGGGATTTGGACTATGGACACACACACACACACACACACACACACACACAGAGGGAGAGAGAGACTCAAGGCAGTGCTAGTTTCCTGTATGGGACGAATGAGCAGATGAGGTTCATCAGTGACGAGTGGGAGAACAGGGGAGAAGGAAGTCGACATGTGCAAATATCACTGTGGCATTTGGGAAAGTTTGAGCTGAAGGTGGATCTGGACTGTGTGGGGACCGAGTGGGGAATTCGCAGATTGCATAAGAGCCACATAATATATGTATAGAGCGATATACCCTGGAGCAACTGAATATACTGTTGACTTTGCTGAAATCCATACTTTTCTCAGATTATTCCAAATGCTAAATATATTAATGTGCAGTTCACAGACTGCACACATGATTTCAAGCAAAAATTAATGCATAATCACTTGAATAAATGTGTTGTTTGATTAATGTCTTTCATTAAAAAGTTTAGGTTTTAGGTTCTTGTGGAAGAAAGTTAATCTAACAACAATACAACAAACATAAGCCTTAAATAGCATAATCTTCTGTAATAATTACTTAAGAAAAGTGAACACTGTGGCAATATTTATATGCAACCCTGGCTCATTCTGAAAACACTTAGATACATTTCTGGAGAGCACCAAATACGTCCCAGGAGCTACATTTTTTGCAGTTTTTGTTTTCACAAATCCACTAGAGGTCGCTGTGTCCGCTTTTTAAGACTTTAAAATTTCTCTCACGAGTGCCATTAATGCCATCATGACTGACTGACCGACTGACCCACCCTCCTCCTTCCCTAAACCCAACCAATAGTGTTTTCAAAAGCACAGATTGATTTCATTAGTTTCATGTCTACACAACAGTGTTTTCAAAGTTATTGTGTTTGCACATGTCCACAAAAATGGCCAGAAACATTGCATTACATATGCCAAACCTATATCTGGTACTGTCACCTTGTTAGTAAACACTATGTAGGGAAGTGATGGCCTGTCGTTGGTGGCAACACTAGTACATACTCCACCATAGTTTGTATGTTTGTTTGCACTTTAATCTGCATAACTCTAAGCACGTACTAAGTCATCGTTTTCAAAGAGTTTCGTTTCTGGGTGTTTACAAGGACATGACAATGACATTTTCAAAAATGTCCACTTCGTATCTAGTTCTCAAATATATGCATTTTCATTCCCAAAATGATATTGTCATGTAGGAAAACAGGCATGTTGGGCAAATGTTACTGTGTAAACAACTTCTATGTGTCTGGACATATGTAGTTCTGCAGTTTTGATTGTCAAGTATACACATTAATCACCACATTTCTATGGTTAACATAGTGATATAAAATCCCACAGTTACATTCATTCATTTTCCTTCGGCTTAGTGCCTTTATTCATCAGGGTTCTCCACAGCAGAATGAACCGCCAACTTATTCAGCATATGTTTTACTCAGCGGATGCCCTTCCAGCTGCAACTGTATTGTGAAACACCCATACACTCTCACATGCACACAAATACACTACAGCCAATTTAGTTTAGTCAGTTCACCTATACCGCATGTCTTTGGACTGTGGGGGAAACCGGAGCACCCGAAGGAAACCCACCCGAACACGGGGAGAACATGCAAACTCCACACAGAAGTGCCAACTGACCCAGTCAGGACTCGAACCAGTGACCTTCTTGCTGTGATGCAACCACTGAGTCACTGTGTCGCCCCCTACAGTTACAATGATTGTATAAATTTCAAAACCTTGCACATTAAAACAATTTTTAAAAGTTTGTGTCTTCAGGCCACAGTTTTGTAAATAAATAAATGCATACAATTTTTTAGTGGACAATGGGGTTACCACAAACATCCCGCCGTCCTAAATTTGATGATTTTCTTTTAAACCTTAAACACTAAAACTATGTTGTTTGTACAATGTTTTGAGAGGTTGCTATAGCATTACTCACAAGCTGCATTTCAGAAGAGCCCCTTATCTTGTCTCTATGACGTACTGGTTACTAGATAAATCTGAAGCTGCCAAGGGCCTCCCCTCATCTGCACCTTTCCCACCAAGTCAAAAGATTCCTAAGTCTCTATGATATCCTGGTCTCTAGGTATGGCTGATTTCCACCTTAATCCTCAGCACAAGAAGACAGACCGTGAACATTGCATCAGTGTCTGAGATTTTCCCCTCCTTTTATCATCCACCCACTGAAAATCATGAGATCGGATGGTTAGAAAAGTCACAGCACATCTCTTGTCGGGAGTGCACGATTCCTGGCCTGTTCATAACTCAATACACAGGATGAGATGAGGGAGTACGAAAATCAGAAACATTCTTTAAATACAATACGCACTTCCCAAGTTAAGTACTGGACAAAGCAAATGTGACAGAAGTAAGTGTGAAAAGATGTTACTATTCACAGCACTGCATTGAGTTTCTGAGTATAGCAGTAGGACAATGCGTGTGACAAGATGAATGCGTTTTAGGCAGGCTTCTCGGAGGACTCCTGCTCCTTTTATCATTGTTCGGGAGAAGGACACGCATCACTTTGTTGTCTGAAAAAGAGTCAATCACAAGTGAAGTGGGCTCATTAGAATTACTCGGATGCAGAAACTCTTCAGACAAGGACGCCAACAGCGTTCGCAGCGCGCACACACCTGCGCTAAGGTCGAAATCTCAAACGGAATAAATCAGAGGCGCGTGGTGAGAGTGAGCACTTTAAGCGACACGCCGTCATTTATCTCCTCGTTTTTTTTTTTGGAGAGCTGCAGATTTTTGCAAACACAATGAAATGCAAATCGTGTTTTTCTCGGAAGACTCTTTGTCACACTCGTGCTCACTTGGACACCGGTAATGCCCCTTGTCTGAGGTCCTGGCAAAGATCAGGTGATTGTTCTCCATTCCCGCCAGGCTTGATCGTCTCCAGAGTGCCACGGCACATGCGTAAGCAAATCAATCAGACCTTGTTCTAATCAGTTCCACTTATATCACCCTGAAAATAAATGATCTGTCCCAGGAGGGAGGAGGCAGGGCCAATCAATACGGGATAAGGTGAAGGTCTGTCCGGTTCCGGGCCCTCCAGGCTGAAGGTAGGGTGAGGGGACACTCGGGCTTCAGAGTAAACAGGTTGCTCTTTCCATAAAGTGATTTGTAACCGCTCCGGTTACTGCTGCCACACACAGCCCCCCTCATCTTTCCTGAAATGTCAGTCAATAAACCTCCCGAAAGTGTAAGGAACAAGGGGGAGGTGTTTGTAGATTGCGAGTGGGTTGGAAGGACACTGGACGCAGGGCTGAATCCATTACACCTACTTAAATTCCATCTCCCATCCTCCTGGTCCCAAAACATGAGCCCCAACCCTCCGGCAGATGTTCTTCATCACTGCTCGCTCGGGCCGTTAGGAATAGGGATGTAATAATGGCTAACCGGCCACACCAAAAAGCAGGGTTATGACCGTCCAGTTTTTCCTCCAACGCAACAGTTTTATCAAGCTCTTCTCCTCATCAAACACATCTGGAACAACTCATCAACTTATTACTAGAAATGGGTGGGTCAGATAAAGTGCAAAGCATATTTTGTGTATAATGTTAGGGGACGCATACACCAGAAATTATGAGAATTCTGTCAGAATAGTGCAGTCATTTTAGAGTTTTTCCACATATTTTCACGCTGCGAAGTTTAAGGCCCGTTCACACCAAGCATGATTACCAGAAAGATAGTGTTCTAAAAATTGTTTACATTTTTAGGAACAGCATAGTTCACGGCACAACTACAACAATAAAGATACAAAGGAACTACATTGATGGGATCACTTTCAGAACAATATTTCCCAAGTGATTAACGATAAAACACTGACAGCCAGTGAGAATACATTGAAAAGTAGAAATGTGTGGATCAGATAACACACAAAGCGTATTTTGTCTATTAGTGTACACGCACACACCAAAAAGGATATGAATTCTGTCAGAATAGTGCAGTGATTTTGCAGTTTTTCCACAGACTTTCACACCTCGAGATTTAAGACCCATTCACACCAAACAAGATAACTGTAAAGGTATATATATATATATAAACTGTTTACATTGTTAAAGAATAGCACTGTTTACACCACAACTACAATGATCAAGATACATACAAAGGAACGATATCGTTGAGATCACTTTATGAATGATTTTTACTAGCTGATTAATAATAAAACACTGACAGCCATTCAGAATATGTTGAAAAGTAGAAATGGGTGAGTTAGATAAAGCACAAAGCATATTTTGTGTATTATGTTTGGGTACACATAAACAAAGATTGATGTGAATTCTGTCAGAATAGTGCAGTCATTTTGCAGTTTTTCACAGTGAAATTGAAAATGCTTGGGAACTGACCACAAAATTGACTGTTTGATTAGATTGATTCACGTCACGAGCTCAATGGTATGTTCAGATGCTTTAGGACACTGTAATGGTGGTTACAAAGAATACAAAGGATAATCATTATCATTTATCTGTGTTGACGCAAATGTATTTATCGTAATATGTATATTTATCGTTATCGTGCTAAATGTGAAGGGTCCTCAAATCAGATTTTTTTTCTCTAATTTGTTTTTTCGTAACAATTCTTCCTGACATTGTTACTTTGTATGTCATGTTTTCACAGCCTTTTGTCACTGGTAGTTGCTATTTTGCTGTGTTAGACCCTACTCGAAAGTAGAAGGTACTTTAGTTCACCCGAAAGGCAAAAAGTGGGCAGTTTAGCCACAATTCTAGAAACTATCAACATATTCTTCCAATGCAAATGCCTCTTCATTCCACAATCCAGCACACACTGAAAAAATTAGGTTAACAGTTTGTTCAAAGGACTTAAAATGAGCTAAAACAACACAATTATTGAGTTTTTTTGGGGGACAACTTAATTGTTTTATGTTTATTCCTTCATTCGTTGATTTTCCTTTGGCTTAGTCTCTATTTCAGAGGTTTCCACAGTGAAATGAACCATCAACTATTCCGGCATATGTTTTACGCAGCGGGTGCCCTTCCAGCTGCAACCCACTACCGGGAAACACCCATATACTCCCGCATTCACTTACACACACACACACACACACACACACACTCATACACTATGGCCAATTTAGTTTGTTTAATTTACCTATAGCGCATGCCTTTGGATTATAGGGGAAACCAGAGCACTCGTAGGAAACCCACGCCAACACGGGGAGAACATGCAAACTCCACACAGAAATGCGAACTGGCCCAGCCTGGACGCGAACCAGCGACTTTCTTGCTGATGTTCAATTCACTTAAATTTGTAAAAACTAATAAGTTAACTTAATTCCTTCATGATGTCCCTACACAAACCAATTGTGTGGAACCCAGCGTTTTTTTTTACAGTGTATTCTGGCCCAGAACCACTTTCTCAATGGGGAGAACCCATTTTTACTGACAGCAACCAGTAAGACTTTGTTTGTCCAGCATTGACAAATCCAGTAACAACATGACACCTTAAGAACAACATCTTTGTTTACCAGCACACTCCGACCTCTGGAAGCTGCATAAAGCCAGCCAATGAGATTGAAATCTCAGATTTTCAGCAACTCCTGCCATCTGACTCACTGTAGGTGGTCCGTGCCATTTGAAGCCACAACTAAGCCCACCACCCAGAAAGAGCTCCCATCCACCATGGCTGATAGACTCTGTCCAATAACCAGGAATGGTGCCCCCATTGTTTTCATAGACCACATGCTCTGATTCATTCAGTCCCGAGATGAAGGCAGAGTTTGGTTAGAAATCCGAGAGTCTGAAAATAAAGGCTGGCAGGATTCAAAGTGACTCAAAGATTCACAAGTGACTCATGTTTCTTTTTACTACCTTCAAACGCTGTTTGCTTTCTTATTCACTCTTCAGCTATGCTGTGGTCTTCAGCTGTGGAAGTCTCTAGAAACTCTAGGGAACATTTTATTTTTTAGGAGTGTCCAATCACTCTTTCTCTTTATTAGAGATAAACACATGTTGGAGGGGATAGTCTGAAAACAGATGTGTTATGTCAAGGATATTTCTCCTGGTTAACTCTATTGAAAAATCATCTGTAATGATATATATATATATATCTGTAATTTCTTAGAGCTGAAATGTTTAGTTTTTTCTTAAAGTATATGATAGATATGGTTCAAACTTAAAAATTTTATTTAGTCTAAATTAAAAAAATATATATTGTGGTAAATAAACAATTAGAAACTTTGCTGCAACATAGATTTCTATTTTGTAATTTTTTTTTTACCCTTACATTAAAGTATGTTTTTGCTTTAAAACAACACTTAACTTTCTTTATTGTCTACAAGTGGAAATTTATCTTTGGCTTCATCACACAACCACATCAGTGTTCACATTACACACGTCACAGAAAAAAAAAAACAAAAAAAAAAAGAAAAAACAGGCAACACAAATGCATTCAATGTCATTAAAGGGTACAGGAATATAAGTATCTTGGTACAATATTTGATCCCACATTAAAGTTCCAGCAGAATTCAGAAGCTGTTGCTAAGAAAGTGCACCAGAGAATGTATGTTCTTAGAAAACTGAACTCTTTCTGTGTAGAAAAACGCATACTGAGAACTTTTTATACCACCTATATCGAGAGTTTATTAAGCATTTCCTTTTTATGCTGGTTCTCTTCACTTTCCGTTAGAGAGAAAATCGACTACAAAATTTAGTCAAGACTTGCTCCAAGATTATTGGTCTACCTCTGAGGAGTCTAGCAGAGTTACATGAACAGCAAGTATTAAGGAAAACTCAAAGTGTGATAAGAGATGACTCCCATCCTCTGAAGCCTTTTTTTGTTCTGTTGCCCTCTGGAAGAAGGTTAAGAAGCATTAAATGCTCTTCCAACAGATATAAATTTACATTTGTTCCAGAGGCAGTAAGGCTTTACAACATTACATTTTAGCAAGTTTTAAATTTACATTTCTAATACATGTGTTTATCCAAGGTTTTTTTTTTTTTTAACTATTTATGAAATTATACATGAAGCATGCTGGATTGTTATTGTTTTTGTTTTATTTTTTAACACTGTTTGTAAGCGATTTGTCTGTGTTTGTTGAATCATGAAAAGCTGTTACCCTAATCTAATTGCCCCTGGTGGGATTAATAAAGTTGTTAAACTTAAACTACATATTTCACATTAAAAACTATTTAAACCCTGTACACACTTAGAACCCAGTAAGGACATTTGATACACAATTTTTTGTACTTGAGGTTGCCTAAAACGTCTTTTTGATGGCAAGAGCTGAAATTGTATATTTAAGGGATGGGAACAATCTTCAATAATGACATGTGCTTTCTGTTTAACTCCCATTGAACACATTTCATTTGGTTGTCTTTGTACTTTACCTACAATTGCACTGGCAATTTTTACTACTCGATACAGTTTTTGCTTTTTCTTAATTGGCAACAGTCCATACCATGCAATCATGTTAAAACTCACCATACTTTCAACCAAGTGCTTGTATACCTTTGACTCATACCAAATTGTTGTAACCTCCTAATGAGATATAACCTCTGCATCGCTTTTTTAAAAATGCACTCTACATTTGTAGCAAATGTCAATCCACTATCAATAAATGTTCCTAAATATTTAAAACATCCCACTGTCTCTATTATATTTCCCTCAAGGACCAGATGTTTCAACCCTTGACTAAGAACTAGTTTATTCCTACTAATTATCATCTCCTTTGTTTTATTAAAATTTATCTTCAGTGAACTCCTTTTACACCAATTTTGAAGCAAATTTATATAAATATAATACAAGGTATCTCCTGTTCCTGTTTTAGTCAACCGGCCAACAAGTGCCATATCATCAGCATATTTAAAGGGCACCTATTGTAAAAAATCTACTTTTCAATCTGTTTGGACAGCCATATGTGCATGTATGGTGTATAGACTGTCATATTGGGGTGATATAAGCATACCCAGTGCTTTTTTTTTCAATTTAACAACATAAAAAATGGTGGACCAATTGAAGCGGTTTTCAAACCGACCGCAACTTTACGTAGGAGAGCGGTCCCCCCGCCCACCAATATTGATTGACAGGCGCGTCATCATATCCTCAGTTTGTTGATTCACGTCCGCCAATTTCAGAGTGAGTCGAAGCGATATCACTAAAGGAACACCCTGGCTCTATTTTTAGATGCAAGGCTCATTGGGCTCAACACAAGATCAATATTCTCCACATTATCGCTCTAATCGGAATTATTGGTTGTATCTTTAGGTAGGTTTGCAAACATGTGTACTTCTCATTGAGTCTACCTTATACTTCAGCCGTTTGCATTTCTCAAGATCCCAGAAGCTCCCTGTGATCTTAACTAGCATGCGTTTTAGAATTCTAAACATAGGTTTCGATCAGGGTACACTCAAGTCGACGGCTAGACGCGGCGGACCGCTGCAGACTTGAATTGCTGTTGTGTGTACCCTGAAAGAAACCTATGTTTAGAATTCAAAAATGCATGGCGCGACGGTTCGGGACACTTCATGTTTCTGCCGCGCTACAGAGAGTGTCTGGTGTGCCGTGTCGCGGCTTCGAGCGGCGCATCCGGTGCCTCAGTCAAAGTTAATTCAGTGTGCGTGGTTATTAGTTTCTGTGTACAAGCTCGGCACTTAAAACTAGCACACAGTTGGCTGTAAAACTGTACAAAGACACGTATGATTTTGTACTCTCTGCTTGGTCTGTGTCCGAGTCGTACATGTACGACTGATTGCTGAACCTCTCACTCCTGCTCCTTCTCTGTCTGCCTGTCAGACTCTGTTGCAAACGCAGAGCGGGTGAGCTCATGGCTCCGCCCCCTCGTTACGTTGGCGGGAAGCTGAAACTAATCTACATGTGAAGCAACACACCCCTAAATCAGCGAACTGTGGACACGCCCCCAACATGACACTTTTTAACACATTATAATAAAAAATATCTGAATTGTGTTATAAACTGAACCTAAACTGGCACACTCAGAAGAACCATAATATTAATATTA
This sequence comes from Danio aesculapii, assembly GCF_903798145.1. Lineage (NCBI taxonomy): Eukaryota > Metazoa > Chordata > Actinopteri > Cypriniformes > Danionidae > Danio > Danio aesculapii. Next base: position 37,826,951 of record NC_079458.1, read on the forward strand.
AATCATAAAAAAGAGGTAAACTATGTGCCCTTTAAGTAACAACACCCCTGGGCTATGCTATTGCTAGTAATTATTTTTTCAAGACCTGAGGTAAACTATCTGCTGGTTTAAAGTAAAAATACTACTTTGACAAAATGGATGCTTTTAATTCTACCTTTAGAGGATTCGTTGTCTGCTTTAAGGCAAATTAAATAAAATGGGTTAACATGAGAAACCGTAATTTTCACAATATCCAATATAAAAATGTGCTTTAAATGAAAGACACAGTAGTTTCTCTTTTTTTCCCAGTGTATCTTCATTCCATCTGTGTTTTAAGCTAATCAACTTTTTAGCAAAAAGGAAAGCATATGACAGGGCCAATTTGTTAATTGATTATGAGATGTGCAGTTAAGCTTTCAGACGTGCGCTATTTTGTTTGTTTCACTGCGCCAGATGTTCTCTGTGATCAAGTACATGTGTGTTTCTGTGTACATAAGCAGCTTCTCATGGTTTAGACTTTACCACTAGCAGGGGAATACCACCAGAAGCTAGTCTCTGGCGTGTTTTCATGTTGGTGTGGTTTACTCAAGCATGCAAATCTTTTATTATAGTTTGTTTTGCATGTTCCTGCAATTCTTAGTTAAACAATCTTAAAATATATGCACATGCACAAAAGGGTGTGTATAAAGGAACATGTTTGAAGGCTTGTTGAGTTGTCTGGCGGCTTGTACCTTTCAATTAAAAGACTAAAGAATGTGTTTGCAAAGCCATGTTTCATAGCACACACGCTATTTGTGTTTCTCAAGCTCCAAAATATAAATGTATGCTGTATTGGTGAGATGTTTGAAAGATAACATTTGTTTGGGATACAAAAAAAGGTAGATTGTAATACAGTGTTGTCATGTTTTATAATTGTATTTATGCATGTGTGTTATTAAAATCCAGTGATTGAATCTTCAAAGCAGATTGGTGTATTTTATGTTATTTCTCTGATGTAATGTTTATTGGATAATAAAATGTCTGGATATGAATGAATGTAATGCCTTATAGCCATTATGTTTGAGTAAATGAGCTAACAAACAAACAAAGAAATAAATAAATGCAACACACAAAAGTAAACAAATAAAAAACACTTAAATAAATAAATAAATAAATAAATAAATAAATAAATAAATAAATAAATAAATAAATAAATGTGAAAACATAATCATGGTCAATATAAGCAATAAATAAATTAATAATCTATTTTGATGCATTCGTTCAAATAACCAAACATACAAAAAAAAAAAAACAAATAAATAAATATGGAAAGATGATTAGGGTCAATTATAGCAGTAAATAAGAATTAATTTTAATTTAAGTCAATTCATTTAAACAAAAAACAAATAAACAACAAATTAATTAATTAATAAAATTCATTCAAATAAACTTAAAATAAACAAGCAAATATTAAATAAATAAATAAATGCGGAAAGATAATTAGGGTCAATTATAGCAATAAAAAATTATTAATTTAGCTTAATTCATTCAAACAAACAAACAATAAATAAATAAACAAACAAATGAATAAATAAATAAAACAGATAAATAAATAAATAAATAAATAAATGTGTAAAGATAATTAGGTCAATTATAGCAATAAAAAATAATTTAATTCAATTCATTCAAGCAAACAAACAATAAATAAATAAACAAATAAATAAATAAATAAATGCGGAAAGATAATTAGGTCAATTATAGCAATAAAAAATAATTTAATTCAATTCGTTCAAGCAAACAGCAAATAAACAAACAATTAAATAAATAAATAAATGTGGAAAGATAATTAGGGTCAATTATAGCAATAAATTAATTAATTTAATTAAATTCATTCAAACAAACAAACAATAAATAAATAAACAAACAAATAAATAAATAAAACAGATAAATACATAAATAAATAAATAAATAAATAAATAAATAAATAAATAAATAAATAAATAAATAAATAAATAAATAAATAAATAAATAAATATGAAAAGAACCAACCAAATAACTAACTAATTAAATAAATGATTTAATTAATTAAGATACGTGGAATGATAATTATGATCAATATTAGTAACCCTGCTGGAATATTTATTGATGTCTTTATCATTCATTCATTCATTCATTCATTCATTCAAGGAAGAAAGAAAGAAAGAAAGAAAGAAAGAAAGAAGAAAGAAAAGAAAGAAGAAGAAAGAAAGAAGAAAAGAAAGAAAGAAGAAAGAAAGAAAGAAGAAGAGAAAGAAAGAAAGAAATCTCTATATGATATGAAATGGTGAATGCTTTTGCTTTATTTTAACAGGATGTAATAGTGCATTTTTATTGTATAACTGTCTTATTAACACAGATATTATGCACAGTTCTTAATGAACTTCTGTTCATAAATCATTTTTGTAACCTTACTAAATTTTGAAACTTTTTTTTGTTAGTCCTCAATTCGTTTTATCCCAAAGCATGTTGCACAAGGCAAAAAATAGTTCAAGAACAATTTGTAGAAAGCACTACAAGCTCAAATAGCTATTAACATTCGCCTTTAGCGAGAAAAAAAAGGCAGAAAATAAACGAAGTCCTCGGAGTAATTCCTCATTCAGACCAACATGTACAATATTGCTTTGATCTTGGATATTTTGATCTTGTATTAGTTTTTCAGTGCTTTATTCAGGCATCTTTAACTTGCAAAAGCGTTTGGTGTTTCCATTTAATTCCCTTCAAATGAAGAATTCGAGTTATTTTTACTGAAATGTATTGACCAAAGCACCAAAGAAAAATGATGCAAAGCAGGACAATTTGATTTACATTTTTTTTCAAGAAAGAGTCAGTGAATGCTTCTTTGAATGCTGTCGATCCACAAACAGTAATTTTGTTTCCCATTTATTTCTGATTGCAGCTTTGATTTGTATGACACCATATTTTATATTTACTGTAAATTAATAAGGGCTACAAGGTGGCCTAGTGGTTAGCACATTCACCTCACAGCAAGAAGGTCGCTGGTTCGAACCCCGGCTGGGCCAGTTGGCATTTCTGTGTGTTTACATCTTCTCCCCGTGTTGGCGTGGTTTTCCTCCGGTTTCCCCCACAGTTCAAAGACATGTGGTATGGTGAATTGAATAAACTAAATTGGCTGAAGTGTATGTGTGCGAATTAGTGTGTATGGATGTTTTACAGTACTGGATTGCAGCTGAAAGGGCATCCGCTGTGTGAAACATGCTGCATAAGCTGGCAGTTCATTCCGCAAGTTACATATAATTATTAATAATTTATTGTAATTACTTTAGGAAGTGCAAGGAACATGAATAAGTACAGTATGTCAGCTTTAAGGTGAGGGTAACCCATATAAGTCATTGTGGATGGCCTAACCTCAGCCCTAACCTTAACCCTTTACAAACCCATGTTCAATTCAAATATTTATTTTTCACTTGTGTATTTGTTGTTACCGTTCTCTTACATCAAAACGCATGTTTCTGAAAACAACACTGTTATCATTTGTAAACGGCAAAAATTGACTACATGCAAATTATTATTACGTTTACTTATGTCTATATGAAACTACATGAACTTTTCAAAACAGATAGAGAAATTTAACTGTTAAAAAGACAATGATGTACTAAAACATTTATTTATTTATTTATTTATTTATTACCATTATTTATTTATTTATTTTAAATTTTTTTTTTTTTTTTATTACCATTATTTATTTATTTATTTATTTATTTATTACCATTATTTATTATTTATTTATTTATTTATTACCATTATTTATTTATTTATTACCATTATTTATTTATTTATTACCATTGTTTATTATTTATTTATTTATTTTATTTATTTATTTATTACCATTATTTATTTATTTATTTATTTATTTATTACCATTATTTATTATTTATTTATTTATTTATTATTACCATTATTTATTTATTTATTACCATTATTATTTATTTATTTATTACCATTGTTTATTTATTTATTTATTTATTTTATTTATATTATTTATTACCATTATTTATTTATTATTTATTTATTTATTACCATTATTTATTTATTTATTACCATTATTTATTTATTTATTTATTTTATTTATTTATTTATTACCATTATTTATTTATTTATTTATTTATTACCATTATTTTATTTATTTATTTATTTAGTTGTTTGTTTATTTATTATTTATTTATTACCATTATTTATTATTTGTACCTTTATTTATTATTTATTTATTTATTTATTTATTTATTATTTATTTATTTATTACCATTGTTTATTTATTTGTTTATTTATTATTACCATTATTTATTTATTTATTTATTTATTTATTTATTTATTTATTTATTACCATTATTTGGGATAAACGAATTGAGGACTAACAAGTAATTTAGTAAAGTTACTAAAGTGGTTTAGAACAGAAGTCATTTATGAACTGTGCATATTTTCTTAGTCAACAGACAGTTATGCAAACGAAATGCTGATAAAAAAGACTGATAAAATAAGCAAAAGCATTCACCATTGTTGTATATTTTATTAATTTGATTATGTTAATATGTTGCATACTTTACACATATCTAAACTGTTTTTGGCAACACTGTGCTAAATGTCATGCCAATAAAGCAAAGAGAGAGAGAGAGAGAGCAGCCTTTACATGTCAGTGCGTGCACATGGCTCCTAAATAGCATAAAATATAAATAGTGGATTTTACCCACTGAAAAGAAAAGGTGTATAACAGTGTCATAATAAATAAAAATAGTTTAAAAACACATTATTTTTTTGTGTGTCGCATGTAGTTGACCATTTATGTGCTGTGGGTAAAAGATGTGTTTCAATCTGGCTACCACCGCAAGTGTATTTCAAACCTGTGGGAAGCACTGAAAGAGTCTGTAAAATAACAGAAAATGTGCTGGCAGTTTATTCCAAGGTTTATGTATCATTATATACAACACCAACCCAGATAGTATATCACTTTAAACTATTATAAATGTTATAAAAGTCTTTTTTTCCAATGTTTTTAGGTTATCAGAAGAAAGATCAAGATCTCATAATCCGATTCAAAAGCATAAATAAAATGGGGAAATATAAAAAATAAAATCATGAAGCACAAAATATGAAACTTTGCTAAAATAAAAAGAAATCAGCTTAAAATAAAGTGTAACCCAACACTACAATATGTGTAAAAACAGAGAAAAGTAATATGAAATCAAAGATTTATCAGGATGGATTATTTTTTTCTTTCTGCATTCTAGTCGTTCCCATGACTGAATCTTCTCAGGTCAGAAGTTTCAGAAGAAGGGGATATGGCTGTATTTCCGCTTAAGCGTATGAGGGGTTACAAATGCGGAAACCCCGTCAAGTCAGAAACTCCACTCTGGTTGGCTGCAAGCAGGAAAACCTCAGAGGACGAGTGGCCCTTCCATGCACGCTTCAGCCAATCAAAACAGATGAAACCACTCGTTCCCATCAGCCCAGGAGTGGAGACTCGTGACCCCCGGAAGTATGAGTTTCCACATCACCTCAGGCCACGAGCTGCAAGCTGGAAGCCAGAAAAGGGTGAGACTGATGGAATGGATTAGTCTCAGTGTATTGGTATCTGCTGATATCTTTATCTAATCCCTGCTGTTTGCATAATGTCGCCTTTGGCTTGCTAAGCCGAGGTCAGTAGAGCTGCGCTACGGTCAATCACCAGCATCAACATTGACATTAGTAGCTGTTTCCATTCAAAGATGCCAATTAAACATACATTCATTCATTTTTCTTCGGCTTAGTTTCTTATTTATTAGGGGTCGCCACAGCGGAATGGACCACCAACTATTCTGACATATGTTTTACGCAGCGGATGCCCTTCCAGCTGCAGCCCAGTACTGTTACAGTACAGTAAGGGTCAAGTAAATATGATTAGCCCTCTTGTGAACTATTTACTTTTTTTCAAATATTTCTCAAGTGATATTTAATGCAGCACAGACATTTTCACAGTATTTCCTATAATATTTTTTCTTCCGGAGAAAGTTTTATTTGTTTATTTGTCGGCTAGAATAAAAGCAGTTTTTAATTTTTTTTAAAAACATTTTAAGGTCAAAATTAGTAGCCCTCTGAACCAATATTTTTTTTGATCATAAGCAAGTTTGTCCAATAATGTCATCCGATTAATTTGGTGATCTGTTAAAACAAAATCAACACAACTTTTTTAAAGCGCACACTGGGATTTATTTGATGAATGTGTTCTGATGGCAGTTATTCGCATTTTTGATATCGAATAAGTTTGTTCAACTCAGTTGTGTGCTTACAGTTTTTGTAGTTTTGTTTTGTGTAGTTTAGTTTAAGCATCGTATATGTGAAGACTGCGGTTTTGATTTCTACATTTTCCTTTGGTTAATTAGTTTAGTGTGTTGGAATTTAGTTAGATTGTTTTATTTTATTTATTTAGTTGTTTTGGCAACACTCCTGTTTTTGTCTGAGTTGGTTACTAATTGATTTACATTCTAAATTCTCATATATTTATTGTTTGCTATCATTGTTTGATAAATGAATACTTTTGTTTCACATATCCGTTGTCATTGTTTGTCTTATTTCACCCAGCACCAGAAAATAGTCTCATCCTTGTAATAGCTAAACACAATTTTTCAACCTAGGCTCATTATGGATACATACCCCTGTATACATTTCTGGAGAGTCCAAAATATGTACGTAGGTACGTTTTTTTTTGCAGTATTTGTTATTCGCGAATCCGCCAGAAGCCACTGTGTATGCTTTTTGAGATCTCAAATTTCTCTCACAAGTACCATTCGTGCCTGCTGTTGGCACGTAAATCCACCAGAGGCCGCTGTCGACTGACTGGCTGACTAGCTGATCGACTGACCAATCCCTTCAACCTCCCCCTTCCCTAAACCCACAAATAGTGTTTTTTTAAAGCAATCCAGAAAAAGAAAAGCCCTCACGACCGCCTGATTTTTACCACAATTTCACCACTTACCACTTTCTCACCCTGTTATTTACTTGCTTATTTTATTTGTTTTTTTTATTTACCTGCTTTCTGGAACTATTCTTCGCCGGACTTAAACCCCGTTGTCGCAGTCAACTCTGCTTTCCGTTTCAAATCCTCTGACATACTTGGCGGTAATCGGTCAGCTGGTAGCGTGAAAAGAAACAGAAGCCATTGGCAGTGTCATACTGCCCCGTAGGATTAATTTTAAAGACGAAATGCAGCCAGACATGCCTCTGGCTACATAAATCATGCTCACCAGAAATGTGTATGTGGGTATGTTTTCACAATGAATCTGTGTTGCATTTTTTATGCTGTACTCCAAAATATGCATAAAAGGTGGATGGAACCATAGGGTTAACTAAATCTGCAATCTGTAGAGCTGAATCCCACTGAACTGGTTTCACATTGATGCAACTTCATTTCTATTTCTGATTCTTGCCTGTTTTTCTTTGTAAGCTGCTCAAGCTATACTAAAATCCCCATTGTATACAGTATACACATTCTATACTTGCCTTCATTTGAATTACTCAGCCAAGCCAGCATCTTGGATTTGAACTCATCGCCCCATTTTTGCCTCACCTCAAAAGCCCTGGTTTCATTAGTCATCCATTAAGTTCATTAAAACTTTATGAGTGTTTTTCGACTTGCGTTTCATAAGCGTGCTGTTACAACAAAAGTTTGGTTCTTCACAGATCTGCGATTGTTCCTCTTCCCGACTTCAAAAAGAGTTGCTCAAGTCAGCGTGGGGATGGATGTTCAAGCCGAGGGGGGCACTGGAAACCATCATAATGCTTAAATGTGAGACCTCTAGCCAGGCCGGACGGGACAGATGTTTCTTATTATGCATTGGCCAGTGCGGGGTTTGTTTGTGTTATTTAACAGCTTCTAAACCTTTCTGCACATTATTACGAAATTGCGTTTCTCTAAAATACAACTGACACCACAAGTTACACTAAAAACAAAAAGGATTTTCACTGCTTGTTCAAACTACATAATTAAAAGTTTGCAGAGCGAGAGGGGAGTCTGAGCACAGGTAGGTCTTGAGAACTCCCCTGCTTGTGAATATGTAAGGAATAGCTAAGAGATATAGCTGGCTAAGAGTTTGACTTAAAATGCCACTTTGGATATAAGTCAATTTATTTATAGTGTATGTTTTTGGATGGTGGGAGGAAACCGAGGAACCCTGGGAAAACCCACATGAGCACGGAGAGAACTTGCAAACTCCACACAGAAATGCAGTCTGGTCCGGGAAGGGCTCGTTCTTGCTGTGAGGCAACAGTGCTATTCACTGGGCTGATGTGCCGGCCTATCAGGAGAAGTGGGAGGAGTAGGGGTGGAAGGGGGCATTCTTCAAGACGAAGATAATTGTAGTGCAAAAACTCTGGTTATTTATAGTGAGTCAGTAATCATCTGATTGGCGCAATATGTGAAGGTGATGCAGGACCAGCCATGAGCTGGTATAAGCATGTGATCCATCTCGAATTAGTTTATAAATAAACCACACTTACAGAAACTGAGATCTGTGTGTGTGTGTGTGTGTGCGTGCTTGGTTCGAGATCTGTAGAGCTGCGCATCGTTGGATTTGCTCTTTAGTGTTTGGACTCTCAGTAGTGATTATTAAACCACACTGAACTGAGCTAAACTGAACTGAACTTAAACACTACAAACTGAACTACACTGTTCCTATTTACTGTGACCTTTTATGTGAAGCTGCTTTGACATAATCTACATTGTAAAAGCAGTATACAAATAAAGGTGAATTGAATTGAATTGAATTGAATTGAATTGAATTGAATTGAATTGAATTGAATTGAATTGAATGATGGGGAAGATTGGAGCGAATCCCACAAACAGAGATCGTCATTTCTAATTTTACATAACATAAACAAGCTACATAAAAAAACTGACTGAAATTAAATGTTTTAATTCAATTCAATTAATTAGATTTTTTTTAAAGGGTCATGAAACCCTAAAACACATTTTTTTAGATGTTGACAGATACATATGTGTAGGACATTGCTAAAACACTATAGGACAAATATTCTACATTGTACATTGTAAAAGCAGTATACAAATAAAGGTGAAGTGAATTGAAAGTGCATGCGTGCGTTGTGTGTGCGTGTGTGTGTGTGTGTGTGTGTGTGTGTGTCAGTCACACCTCCCACCCACAGTATCTTGCGAAATAACTAGTAAACATGCACTGTAATCATGGCAAAGATTAAAAAAACTAGTCATTAGAAATTAGTAATAAAAAACATGTTAAAAAATGGTTTGAAAAAATGGGAAATATGACTTGAAAAATAAGGTTTCATTTCTTACAAAATATGCACACTCAAAAAAAGACTGCTGTTTGTTCAAACTACTTCTTTAAAATGAGTTGAAAGCAATTCTTAAGGTTATTGGGACAACTTAATGCTTTTATGCTCAATCGACTTAAATTTGTAAATAAAATAAATAAAAAATAAAAATAAAAAATAACAATAGATTGTGTTGGGACAACATGAAGAACTTCTGTACAACCCAGCTTTTGATGAAACATTTATCTAATTATTATTTCAATTTAAAACAGCTGTTTTCTATCTGAATGTATTTCTATAAATGTGTTGTGTGTGCGTGTGCGTGTATAATGTAGTGCTGCCTATTTTCAACTTTTCATCATCAGAGAATGGTATGCTTTCAAACTAACTTGCTATCGATAAGTGTCTACCCCAAGCTGACATATTATAGCATCAGAAAACTATTTATGAGATATACACCCTACTCCAAACCTAACTAACAGTGTTAAAAACTGCTTTTGTGAGGCATACATGCATTTGCTGAAGCAACTCTGCCATATTAACTTGCTTCTATATAAGTCTTTCAGCTTTCATCATGACTCCTGAATCTCATATCGAGAGCTTCACATCATAAACACACTGCTGAACCAGGAACAAGTTTCACAATGTGTCACTGTAACTAGTGTTCATTTCCACTGCAGTGCTTTACAATACATGCAGATGTATATTTTTGGAGTCGATTTGTTTTGTTTGTTGTGGTTTGAAGAGTAGCTGGTTGAGAATTGTCTTTGTGTACGTGTGCGGTTGCATGTGTGCATATTTGTGAGAGTGGCGTGATAGTGAGGAATTTCTATATCCTGCAATGGACTTCCTGTGGTAACGCAGAACAGGACATGCTGTTCAGTCTGTAAGCAGCGGCTTCAATGAGTCACACTCATACAGCCATGAAGGGATATCCCTGCTCTGGCCCTCCCACACACACATGCACACAAACGCACGCACACATACACATACACAGGCACACATATCCATATACGCGTGAACACATAAACACACACATACGCATGTACGTACTCATGCTTGTACATAGACACACACATGCACACACTAACACACACATACAAACACACACAAACACATGCACAAACACACACAAGTACATATGCAGACATACACACACACATACACACGTACGCATGTACACACAAATAGACACACACATGCACTGACACAAACACACATACACACACATACACACAAACACACTGAAACAGACTTACACACACATACACACATGCAAACACACACACACACACAAACATGCATGTGTACATACGCACATACTTAGACACACAGAAACACATGCAGACACACAAAACACTGAACAGACTCACACACACACGCATATACGCACACCACATACGCAACACCACACACAAACACACACATGTAAGCACGCACACAACACACACACATGTATGCACACACACACACCACACAACACATGCATATAGGGTACATGCACACACACACACACACCACCCACACACGCACAAGCACAAAGACACACAAACACACGTATATATGCACATGCACACACACATATGCAAACACACACACAAAATTACACACAAACACAAATACGCCATGGACCCCTACGCACGCATGCATACACACACGTTTTATTATCGTATCTTATGGGGTCTTCTAATAGACATAATGCTGCTTATACTGTACATGATGTAAATTCTGTCCTCCTCCCCCCACCACAAACCCTCTCAGGACACATTCTGCTCTTTACATTTCAAAATACTTCATTCTGGATGATTTATGAGCTCTGTTCCTCATGGGGACCAAAAAAATGTCTCCACAAGGTCAGAATTTACTATAGTTAGGGGATTGTGGTACCCACACACACACACACACACACACACACACACACACACACACACATACACACACCCAACCAAACCCAGACCTGCCCTGATGATTCACCATGAAGGCACGGAGCCCCTAGTGAGTGGTGTGTGTGTGTGTGTGTGTGTGTGTGTGTGTGTGTGTGTGTAGAAGATTCATTCAAAAACACTGCTATCCATTGTGTTATTCGCAGTTGACTTGGTTTCTTATGTAATCGAGGATTAATAAAAAACAACAACAAAATAAACATATGCAGTACTTGCACTCCTGGTTAGACATAAACTGCGTTCTGTTAGCTTGTACTTGTACATGTGTAATGACAGTAAAGTTGAATCTAATCTAATTTGGTAATGTAAAAGTGTTTGTATTTAACTGTCAAACAAAGAAAAAAAAAGTTAAATAGAGATGTCAAATAGTCATGTATTTGTATATCTAAAGTATCATTTCTTTAAACCTTTTCTTTTTTTTAAATGATAGTTCATTATACATTTTTATATCAAGGACTTGTTTAGTTGGTGACTGCATGTAAAAACAAGACTATCATACAGCAGATCTCAGAAACGAATTACTTGAAAAGCCAATCCAAACAGCACAAACTGACCAGTGCATGAAAAAAGACAATACTATTATTATTAATATTATAAATATTAAAAACAGAAACACAGAACCTACATACACACTGTACAAAAACTGCAGGATTCCACACAATTCATTCATGTCATCACAGCACAAATCGATTAACTTAACACATTTAAGTTAATTGAACATAAAACAGTTAAGTTGCCCTTCAAAAAATCTCAGAATAACAAAAATATATACAGATATTTACAATTACTCTGCTTCGCTGAATTTATACATTATGTTGTTCTGAAATAATTCTCTAAATACATAAATAAAATTTGCATAAATAAATTAATTAATAAAAATTTGATCATTCATTCATGAAAACAATAAAAAAAATTAAATAATAAATGAATAAAAATAAATAGATAAATAAATATATTAATTAAAAAATAAAATTCTAAATAAATAAATAAATAAAATGAAAATAATTAAAAAGTAAAAAATAAACAATTTAATTATAAATAATTAATTAATTCATAAAAAAAATAAAAATAAATAAATAATAAAAATAAATAAATAATGATAAATAAATAAATTATTTAATTTTTAAAAATGTAAATTTAAAATAAACAAATAAC
>NC_079458.1:37844321-37849321 GCF_903798145.1 Danio aesculapii
TGAGCCTACTTGCAATAAAAGTGGAGTTTTTAGGATAAACATTTAAGGATAGACATAAAGCACTTAAAATGTTCCTCTCACTTAATTTTCACTATGGACTACTTGCATTACATCATTTTTATTTAAAATGATTCGTTTCAGTTCTTTTGAGAATAAGTTCCTCAAAAAACACAACTTTAAATTTGACAAAAGAGGATACAGCTCCCTACACTCTCAGAAATAAAGGTACGCGAGCTGTCACTGAGGTGGTACCTTTTCAAAAGGTACACGTTTGTACTTAAACGGTCCATATTGATACCTCAAAAGTCAATATTAGTACCTGAAAATTTTAAGAAGAACACTTTTGTACTGTTTAGATACTAATATGTACCCTTGAGGTATTAATAGGGACCTTTTAGGTACAAATGTGTACCTTTTGAAAAGGTACAGTACCACCCCAGTGACAGCCCACGTACCTTTGTTTCTGAGAGTATACGCTGTCCAAAATATCTGTAAATTATCTGTTTTCCGTATGTTATGATTCATGTTTTTATTTTTTATTTATTCTTTCAATGGCATTATTGGACCTTGATCTTTGTACTGACAACGTTTACCCTTAAAAAGTTTGAGAAAGTGACTTTTATTAACATTTTTAATAGTTTAAAGTGATATATTGTGCAGATATCAACATCCTATAATGCAATTCACAACCGTAAATAAATGGAAAACACTTGTGAACCACAAAATACGGAAACTGTTTATTAACAGATATTTTTTACAGTGTGTATACCTTATTTTTCACCATGCACTACTCGTATCATCATTTTATTTCAAATGATTAGTTCCACTTCTTTTGAAAAGAAGGTTCCTCAAAAACAAAAACACAACTTAATATTAAAAAAAAAAAAGAATGGGATTCAGTGCTCCGTAGAGTGTCCCAAATCCCTCATCTCTGAGCCTGTGTATCAGTATGTCATGGCTGTAGACAGCTAGTTAAGCAGTTCTCAGTGTTTTGGAGCAGAACTCAGAGCTCCTTCGGGTTCATTTATGGGTCTCTGGGTCTGCACATTTGCTTCCAGGCAGAAGTGATGTCACTAATGCCAGACCTATTTACAGTCCAAACATGAGGGAATTTCCATCTTGGACCGCTGTTTCTATTAAAAATAGAAAGCCGTCTTGGTTAAAGAGAAGCTTGATGTGCTTACTTCACAAAAACTCATTTAAAGCAGCAGTTGAACTAGAAATTCTAATTCTGTCACTATTTACATCACTTTTTTTCCAAGATATTCAAGAAGCTTAAAGCTGTTGTTTTCCAATGACTAAAAAAAGTTATATTTATTTAAAGGTGACATTGCACTAGAAGTATACTGAGTGATTTTAATTACCTACATGCACTTACTGAAATGTTGATTTGTTACTAATAATTACTTTTTTCTATATAATAGTACTCTCTGTATATAATTCTGTATTACTTACAATTACATATAATATTTATGGTGATTGAATTGCATTTACTGCATAACTCTGTGACCTTATATAAAGGGTTGCCCATGAAATTAAATAAATAAATATATTTTATATATAACAATTTGGATTTCAACATGTGCATGAATAAATAAATAAATGAATAAACTAATTTAATAATTGATTTAATTTTTAATATTTTATTAGGATGACAACATGTGCTTAAATTAAATAAATAAATAAATAATGAATGAATGAACAAACAAACAAACAAACAAACAAACAAATTTAATTATTTATTCACTTTTTAATTTTTTTTATTTAATAGTTAGTGGGATGGCAAGATGTGCGTAATTAAAATAAATAGATAAATAAAAAAAATACATAAATAAATAATGAATGAACAAACAAACAAACGAATAAACGTACAAACAAATCTAATTATTTATTTAATTTTTTATATTTTTATTTATATGTTAGTTAGTTAATTAAAATAATTAAATAAATAATGAATGAATGAAAGAACAAATGAACAAATGAATGAACGAACAAATTTAATTATTTAATGTTTAATATATTTTTATTTATTAGTGGAATGGCAACATGTGCGTAATTAAAATAAATAAATAAATAAATAAATAAATGAACGAACAAACGACCGAACGAACGAACGAACAAATGAATGAATGAATGAACGAACAAATTTAATTACTTATTTAATTTTTTATTTTTTTAGTAAATTTTTTATTTATTAGTTAGTTAGTGAGATGGCAACATGTGCGTAATTAAAATAAATAAATAATGAATGAAAGAATGAACGAATTAACAAACAAATGAACGAACAAATTTAATAATGTATTTAATTTTTTATATTTTTATTTATTAGTTAAAGAGATAGCAACATGTGCATAACTAAAATAAATAGATAAATAAATAATGAATGAATGAATGAATGAACAAACAAATTTATTTATTTATAAAAATATTTTATTTATTAATTAGTAATTTAGTGGGATGGCAGCATGTGCGTGATTAAAATAAATACATAAATACATTAATAAAAAAGATCGAATGAACGAACAAATTTAATTATTTATTTAATTTTTTATATTTTTATTTATTAGTTAGTTAGTCAGTGGGATGGCAGCATGTGTGTAATTTAAATAAATACATAAATAAATACATTAATAAATAATGAATTAACGAACGAACAAATTTAATTATTTAATTTTTTATATGTTTATTTATTAGTTAGTTAGTGGGATGGCAGCATGTGCATAATTAAAACAAATTAATTAATTAATAAATTAATAAATAAAGAAAGAAATAATAAAACAAAATAATGAATGAATGAATGAATGAATGAATGAATGAATGACGGAACGAACGAACGAACAGTCGAACGAACGAACGAACGAACAAAAACTAACTAACTAACTAACCACAGTCAGTCAATCCAAGACTATTTTTATTGCACATTTAAAGTCTTCCCGAAGCATACTTTAGCATAAACTGAAACTGAAATATTCTCTGAAAGTATTCTTTGCACTTGTGTTCATTTGTAAACAAGCAGCGAAATCCAGTGATGTCTGACATTACAGATGTCAAATCTGCAGCAACATGTCATGTCTGAATGCACACCAGCACCAATGAAATACCCAAACTGCCAGAGAGAAGAGAGAGAGAACATTTTCAGCAAATAATTGCAGGTCTTTTCCTCACACAAAGCATTCAAGTTTATCAGAAGACTTGGAATACAATGTGCAAGTCATATATGTTACATATAATAAAATAATATGTAAACAGTAAGTCAATCCTAGACAATTTTTCATTGCATTAAGGTCTACCTAAGCCATACTTTAGCATATGTTGAAACTGAAATTCAGCATGAACTGAAACTGTAAACTTTTTTAAAGTTAGGGTTAGGGTAATATCTTTAATTTGCATAATAATTAAAAGCATAGTAAAATGCACTTTTTTACAAGACATGGTATAACATAATTGTAGTATTTTTCTCCTGAACGCAAGGTAGTGAAAGCGCTTTTTATTTTCTAATCTCCTCGTGGGTAAACTGTAAACGGCTGTTGACTATAGTTGACTGGAGCCTGTTGTGTTTGCTGGAATAGCGAATGCCATCTTGATAATGGTCCAGTTCAGCAGCCTTGCAGAAATGGAGTGTGAGATTCAGATGTCGGCCTGTTTCTTCCAGTCTCTCTCTTTCTCCACTCAATGTCTGCCATTCGGTGGCCATCTGCCATGTTGGACCGATGCCTTGAGACAAATAACTGAAGTGTGACTGGGGAAGTACAGCACGGCTTCAAATCCTTTTTCAACAGTAAAAGACTTGGACTGGTTCTGGGCCTACTGTGAACCAAAGCCGTGTATCATAACAAATTATGTATTCCAGCCGCAAATTCAAATCGCATGTTCAGCGTAGTTCCTGAAGGACTCTGAGTTTAGCTGAGTTTTGGCAGTATAAGCAGTTTCGTTTCTGTTTTTTTTTCTCTCCCTCGGTTAATGTAACGGTTAATCCAACAGAAAAGCTCTTTAGCTACAGTCGTATTTTCCAGTTCTATAATTTAAGTATTATAAATGTAATCCATTATTTTGGGAGTTTACTATATTACAAGAAAGGTATGAAAAAAAAATTTAAATAATTAAACTTTATATATTTAGAATTTATTATTATTATTTTTTGCATAATGATTTAAATAAATAAATAAATAAATAAATAAATAAAATAATAATTATTATTGTTATTTTTGTAATTTTTTATATTATTGTTTGTAATATTATTTTAAAAAACTAAATAAAAAATATGATAATTATTATTTGCAATAATTATTATTTAATAATAATAATAATAATAATAATAATAATAATAATAATAATAATAATAATAATAATAATAAACAGTATTTTCCACTGGATTCGAGTCAGGTGATTGGCTGGGCCATTCTACAGCTTGATTTTCTTTTTCTGAAACCATCTGAGAGTTTCCTTGCCTGTGTTTCGGATCATTGTCTTGCTGAAATGTCCACTCTGGTTTCATCTTTGTCATCCTACTAATGTAGATGTTAGACTGAGTAGCTAATATTAATTTACAATGATGAAGGGCAAAGGGTTTCTGAAGAACTACTGAGAGATTTCAGCTGCTGTCTGAGCTTTCACTGCCGAACTACACCTCCCTTTCTTCATGTGTTCAATACTTTTCCCTTTGTCATTTAATTTTATTACACAGAACTCTTAATCTGCAAACTAATTGGTTTTGTTTTCTTTGCATATATGGATTTCTTTGGTTGTTACCAACATCCGGTGAATATTTCAAGTCAACAGCACCTTTAGAAATGTGTTTTCTGAGAAAAATGGTGACATGTTAAATATTTATTTTCCCTACTGTAGTTCATTTAACTATTCATTTAAAGGCATCAAATAATAAAGGCATCAAATTTACACGATAAAGTCAAGTAATCACTTTTTACAGTGTTAGACCTTTGAGAGTTTGATCATCTTGTCAACAAATCAAGAAGACATCTTTTTTTTTTTTCAGCTGTGAA
>NC_079458.1:37854321-37879321 GCF_903798145.1 Danio aesculapii
AGAAAGACTGAGATTGTGTGTTTGAATGGTTTGGAATGGCAGCTAGACTGAAAGCAGCAGGAGAGATATTCATGATCACTGCGCGCTGCTGCTCTGTTTAAAGGCCGTGCTCTCAGGAGAGGAGGGTCACAGCGTCCGGCTTTCTGCCCTTGATCTGCCATGTGTCGTCTACAAACACGGCAGAAGCTGGTAGAACCGGTCCTCTGATCATCCTGTGTCCTGGAATCTGCCTGATTAGTGGAGTCTGCCTTTGTTTCTAGGAATTTAAAAGTCAACGCTGGAACTCAAAGCATGTCCTGATCACGTCATTGAGGTGTATGTAGATATTTAGCCATGGAGATTTACCCATCAGATCATTCATGTTGTCCTTGCCAGCTAAAGGTGCATAAACTATAAGTAAATAAATGTAATAATATTAATAATAATACCTTTGGGGTTTTGTTCATGACTAAAGGAAGGATGGAACCTGAGATTGACAGGCGGATCGGTGCAGCGACAGCAGTAATGCGGCCAATGTATTTGTCCGTTGTGGTAAAGAAAGAGCTGAGCCAAATAGCAGAGCTCTCGATTTACTGGTAAATCTGTGTTCCTACTCTCACTTATGGTCATAGCTTTGGGTCATGACCGAAAGGACAAGATCTCGGATACAAGCAGCCGAAATGAGTTTCCTTTTTAAGGGTGAAAATAGGGTGAGGAGCTCTGTCACCCGGGAGTAGCTCGGAGTAGAGCCGCTGCTCCTCCACACAGAGAGAAGTCAGCTGAGGTGGCTCAGGCATCTGTTTCGGGTGCCTCCTGGACGCCTACATAAGGAGGTGTTCCAGGCATGTCCCACCGGGAGGAGGTCTTGGCGAAGACCCAGGACACACTGGAGGGACTATATCTCTCGGCTGGCCTGGGAACGCCTTGAGATCCTTCCGGAGGAGCTGGAGGAAGTGTCTGAGAAGAGGGAAGTCTGGGGTTTTCTCCACGCCCCGGCCCCAAAAAAACAAAAGTAAATGAATGAATAATAATAATTATAATAATAATAATAATAGGGATAATAATAATAATATGAAATTATGTACAAACATTGATTCATTTTGATGTATTGTCTTTTTCTGCAGACTAACAAACAAGCAAATAATAAATAAATAAATAAATAAATATTTTTTGTATTAATATGCATTAACTAATATGCAAGAACATGATTTATTGAAAGCTCAGTGTGCACTATTGTAAAACTTCTGCTCCTTAAGTCATTTAGATTTGTATGGATTGTTTCTGCCTCAAAAAAAAATGAATTGTTGTTTTATTATTGAATTATTATTTAAAAATACTAATATTGTAACTTTTTAATCTCACAATTCTAACTTTTTTAACTTTTAATTTGTATTTCACAATTTTGTCATATAAACCCAAGCTTCTTTATTCTTTATTCTCTAGAAGTTAGCAATGCAATGTGTAAACAGTGTTGAGAGAAAGCCTAAAACGTCTAAGCAATGCCTGAACTGTGAAAAGTGAACTCATAATTCTGAAGAAAAATATACTTTTTAAAAATAATTATCATTATTCATTTCTTGCAATTGTGAATTTATATTAAATATAGAATAAAAACTTAGCTGCAAAAATAAAAAAATAAAAAATAAATAAAACTTATAAAATTATTATTTTTTATATAAATAAAATTAAATCACAATTATTTATTTCCTTCAGCCTAGTCCCTTATTTATCAGGGGTCGCCACCGCTATGAAATGAATGAACCACACTCTCCAAAATAAAGGCACAGGAGGGGCAGTACCTTTTCAAAAACTACAAATTTGTACCTGAAGTGTCCAAAATGGTACCTCAAAGGTGCTTTTTAGGTACATTTGGGCACTAACATGCCCCTCTGTTGTACAAATGTGGATTCTTTGTGTACAAATATATATCTTTGAAAAGGTACTGCCCCAGTGACAGCTCCTGTACCTTTATTTCTGAGTGTACTATGGTCAATCACATACATCAACATTTACATTAGTAGCTTTTTCCATCCAAAGAAGCCAATTACACATACATTCATTCATTTTCCTTTGACTTAGTCCCTTATTCATCAGGGGTTGCCAAAGCGGAATGAACCGCCAACTATTCTGGCATATATTTTTTGCAGCGGATGCCCTTCCAGCTGCAACCCAGTACTGGGAAACTCTAATATTCATACATGCACTTATACACTATGGTCAATTTAGTTTCTTTAATTCACCCATGGCACGTCTTTAGACTGATGATGTGCAAAGTGCGATAGGTGGTCTTCAGACAGTAAAAAGAATCTACCTTTATCAGCCCCTACGTTTAAACCCAGTACAAGCACAGTTTCTTCTTTAACCTTTGACATCTAAAAGCGTGACCTTCACCTCAACACTGACAAACCTCTCCACAGTCGGCAAGAGATGAGAACATGACAAAACCCATGCGGCTCCTTTAAACCCAGCGTTGCACCCTCACAAGAGAAACATAATGGAATTTAACATTGGTCTGCAGCTTTTTACTATAATTTTATATATATATATAAACCACTTTAGAAAGTGTCAGATATCACCCGTAACACAATCCACGCTTTATGCGAATGCAAACTTGCGTGCATTAGTACATATTACAATTACAGAATATCCTATTACTCATTTAGCAGATGTCTTGACATGTGCTTCAACTAGGGTGGAGTCAATACTGCTCTCCCTTGATGTTTCATATTCACTAATATAAACCCTTTTATTCCAGACTGTGGCGCTGAGGGAGAGTGAGGTGATGTCAGGAGGTTATGGAAGACAGGGCCCAAAATCTGGTTTAAATTGTCTTCATTAGAAAAACCATCCCCACCCACAGAGCACTGCTGTCCAAACAAAGGCCTCAGGGCTCAGACTACGCCAAACGAAAGAAGTGTGCTTTCAACCTCATTTGTTTGGTTAACAAGGGCTTCGCAAACATTAGACTGTCAATAACTTCACACCACCTTATTTTGTAGCACTTTTCCTGCCTCAAAACATAATTCTGATATTTGTCCGACTTAATTTTACCTCACACGACGTCACTTTGAGACTATGCTTCTGAAGCTGAAAGCTAAAGCTAACTACTATTAAGCTATTTAAAAGAACAATCACTAACTTTGGATTTGTATGTGTCATCGGTACTGTATGTGGCACAGAAACCATGTTTTATTTTCACAAATGATTGCTGCTTATTGGTTAACAAGCTACCCAGACACCCTCCTACTCTGGTTCAGATCTAATTTCAAATCCAGACCGGACTCAGGATACTGAGCTGGATACACAGTGGCAAAATGGATCCGAGCCTTAAATGGCCAGATAGCAAAAGTTAACAGGCCCTGATAGTTGAATGGATTACTTTTTGTTGATTTGGCCAGGACCAGAACAACATATGAAATGATCTGGCCCAGATCTGGCAAGATACTGGACCAGATCTAGAATAACATATGAAAAAAGTACTGGACCAGATCTAGGACGACATTTGAAATGAACTGGCCCAGATCTGACACAGTACTAAAGCAGTTATGGGCCAGATCCGGCACGGTACTGGGCCAGCTTCAGAACAACATATTAAATGAACTGGCCCAAATTTGGCATGGTATTGAACCAGATATGGGCCACAGTACTGGGCCAGATCCAGAACAACATATAAAACTTGCCCATATCTGGCATGGTACTGAACCAGAAATAGGCCAGATCCCACACACTACTGGGCCAGATCCAGATCCAGAACAACATATGAAATGAACTTGCACTGATCAGACATGGTACTAAACCAGATATGAAAATATGAAAAAAGTACTGGACCAGATCTAGGACGACATTTGAAATGAACTGGCCCAGATCTGACACGGTACTGAAGCAGTTATGGGCCAGATCCGGCACGGTACTGGGCCAGCTTCAGAACAACATATGAAATAAACTGGCCCAGATCTGGCATGGTACTGAACCAGATATGGGCCACTGTAGAGGGCCAGATCCAGAACAACATATAAAACTTGCCCAGATCTGGCAGGGTACTAAACCAGATATGGGCCATATCTTGCACAGTACTGAGCCAGATCCAGGACAACAAATGAAATGAACTGGCCCAGATCTGGCATGGTACTGATCTGGCCCAGAAATGCAGATGAATCCGGGCCAGATGAGTTTTGCTATCTGGGTAATACATGCCCAATATGTATATGAATATGTAAATGTCCCAGCAGGCACCTTGATGTCAAAACAGTATCAAATAACATGTCCAAAAATATGTCGAAAAGGCAAATTGATTTGATATCAAATTCTTGACATCTATTTGACATCCAAACTTTGCTCTTTTGACCACCAAAATAACAACACAATAAGTATTATAATATAACAAAACTTGTATTCATCTGACAGCCTCAATTACAATGTCAAAATGACATCAAATTGACATCTGATATTGGCGTCAAATACATGTTAATTTAATGTCGTCATTAAACAAAGATTTTAGCTGAATTCGTAGTCCTTGGTGATTCGTACAATGTCTCCCATCAACATTTTGCCATGCTACATCGCTTCTTACTGGTAAAAACTAGCTTGTTACTATAAAAAGCTAAACTATATTCATACACTACTTTAACTGCTGAAGTTATAAGCTAATGTTAAGTATTCTGAAGTTTAGACAAAATCATACTACCGGGTGCTGAGATGTGCGACACAAAAACATGCTGCTGTCATTTCATGCTACAGAGGGGTTTTTTTTAGCATACCCAGTTATTCCCAAACACTGCAACATTTTCATACTCACTACAACAACAACAAAAAAAGAAAATCCAAACTTCTGCAAAAGCACTTGGTTGGATTTCAGTTTTGACAAGGACACAGACTGGCAATGACAAATGTCAAAATGTGCAAGAAAGTGAGAAAGAAGGAGAGAAGCAGCATTCGGTTGATCACAAAGTTACTGTTTTGAGGCCAGTTATCTCAGGCAAACTATGAACGCCATTGTTCGAACCTGTCAGTGGATTATGTAATAGTCTTTGCCCTAGATCGCAGCTCTCCAGAGTTTGTACTTTTCCACTGCTCTTCTGCGCTCAGGGCAGCCTGTTGAGTTACAGTTAGGTGAGCTTCTTGCCCGTAGGAATTACAAAACTTCAGTGCAAAACGCTGACACACGAAACTTAAAGATATGAGTTATTACAGGGTTACACAAGTCACACAGAATAGATCTTAAATATCTGCTCTGCATCAACAGACTATGATGGATTGGCCTCCAGGCAAAAAACTAATTAGTATTTCAGAATGGAATAGTAGAGCCGTGTTTCTCAACCCTTTTGTGCCCCCGCGGCCCCATCACTGAGGCTTTTGTAGCCCTTAATTGACACCAAACCAGGAATGTGTTTCTTATTAATGCATATCATATGGCTTTATGCTATTAATATATACTTTATAACAGTTCACAGAATTAAAACCACAAATAATCAATGCTGTAGTGGAAAAATAAGATCACCAAGCAACTTAGGCAAATGTTTGGAACTCCTTTCTTTTATGATGGAGAACACATAGGATTAGGGAAATAGGTATTACTAACAAATGAACATCAGTTTAAAGAGTCAATCATTCAAACCTATTGCTAAATTATCAAATTTAAGAAGCGTTTAAAGGGATAGTTAACCAAATAATGAACATTTACATACCCTCAAGTGGTTATAAACCTTTATGGATTTCTTTATTATGTTAAACACAAAACAAGAAAGCTTAAATAAGTAACAGTAACCACTGACATACATAGCAGTAAAACCAAATAGCATGCTTACAGGTTTCTAGCTTTCTTTAAAATCTCTTTTTTGTGCTCAACTGATGAAAGAAACTCAAGTGAAGCATTGGTAAATTGATTACTGATTACTGACTAAACTGATTACAGAATTTTCATTTTTGGGTGAACTATCTCTTTAAGTAGCAAGTAGTGTAATTTGTTTGTCAGACTCATTTCAACCATGTTGTAGTGTTGTAGTACTTGAAACTGGACCTGGTCTCAAATACATCTTGAGTTTAATTCAAGACCATATTTTGAATTTCTTAATGCAATGTACTAAGAACTGACGCCATGTCCAGTCTTCAGTACTCAAGCGCTGTGGATAAGTTTTATGGTCTGTGTTGACCTGTGTATGATCCATTCAGTTTAATTGTGTCTCTGGACTGAAGCAGATGTTTGCTTGACATTGACGTAAAACCAGCATTCTTTCGCCCCCAAGCAAAGCATATGTACACTGTTTGAAAATTCAGACCCTCTTTAGGTCTGAATCTTGATTCTAACTCAAATTGTCCTGATCCTAACTCCTTACCTATTCCGAATTTGACTTAAGTCTGACAAAAACGCATTTCATACCAGGTGCAAACAGGGCCAGAGGAGCTTGGAGTTTCTGCACTTGTTTATCTTCATCAGCCTTCCACATTTTTTTGTCAGTGATGTTGTAGCAGTTTAAAGCAATTTGGATCTTGAGCACACTTGTAATCTGAGTTCAAAATTAAGCTGCTGTTAAGCATTCATACTGGACTTTTCAACGACTTCCATTCATACACACGTGAATGCCTCAGGCTGGGAATGCAAGCTCAGTTTTGCAATCTCTCATTTTGTCAGTGTAGCATCATCTTGTTTTATACTGCCCCTTTGCGCAGCATCGTACCATTGAAATTGACATGCTCAGTCTCTAGTGCAGGGATGCCTAAAATCTGTCCTGGAGGGCTCGTGTCCTGCAGAGTTTAGATCCAGCCCCAATTAGACACACCTGGACCAGCTAATCAAGCTCTTTCTAGGTATACTAGAACCTTCCAGGCAGGTGTGTTGAAGGTGTGCTGACCCTCCAGGACTGAGTTTGGGCACTCATGCTCTAGTGTGACCACAGCTTAATCTTGACATAGACTCATGGGCATTTGGTCTCAATGTAGACCAGGGGTGCCCAAACTCAGTCCTGGAGGACCGGTGTCCTGCAGAGTTTAGCTCCAACTTACTTACACACCTGCCAGAAGGTTTCTATTATACTGGTTGGGGCTTGATTAGTTGGTTCAGGTGTGTCTAATTGGGGTTGGTGCTAAACTCTGCAGGACACTATCCCTCCAGGAATGAGTTTATGCACCTAAAAATAAAGATCTAGACTCAGAACCTAGACAAAGCCTATTTTTTCATTACTAAAAATTCAGCATATATGTGTTGTGGTCTGTATTGCTGATTTAAGTCAGGGGTGTCCAAACTTGGTCCTGGAGGGCCAGTGTCCTGCAGGTAGTTTCTATTATACCTAGAAAGACCTTGATTAGCTGGTCCAGGTGTGTTTTGGAACTAAAATATGCAGGACACCGGCCCTCCAGGACTGAGTTCGGACACCCCTTATTTAAGTGTTTTGTCTCTGGACAGGTTTGCCAGAAAATGACATAAGATTTATCCTTCTTAAATCAATACCTGCATCAAACTCAATTCCTGGAGGGCCGCAGTTCTGCAGAGTTTAGTTCCAGCACTGCTTCAACACATCTATCTGTAGGTATCAAACAAGCCTAAAGCACTCAATTAGTTTGATTAGGTGTGTTAATTAGGGTTGGAACTAAACTGTGCAGAGCTGCAGCCCTCCAGGAATTGAGCTTGACACCAGTGGTTTAGACCCTCTTCAAATGCTGGTGTTCAGATTTAATATTGACTAATTCTGCAATACGGAAGTGTGCTCTTTTCTGCAATTGTTTTAAAACTTTCAATTCTGTTGCCAATGGTGGAAATTATTAGGAATAACTAATGGCAGAAAATGGTCAAATTACTTGCTGTACCAGTTTGCAACATCAACCAGCATAACAAGCTGTTTTTACAGCTAAACATCAATGGAAGTGAATGAGACTGCAAGTCTCGAGCCAATAAGGTTCCAATGGCTGCCTTTATCACTCTTATGTGAAGAATATGGTCAATAGAGGAGCTAAAATACAGCTTTTTGAAAATGGAGGCATGTCTACCTACAATTGCTGGTCTTCTAGACTATTGCGTATCATTCGTCAACTCGTCAAGCCCCTCTCATATGATCATGCCACAAGCTTTAGACTACAAGTACAGATGCTGGCAAAATGTGCACATTATAAGGTCATGTATCATTCATTTTATACTGTATAGTGTGTATGGGGATTGCTTTTTTTCTGGAACACACTGAAAACACCACTCTGCATGAGGAGCATTTTCATCCTAAAATGCAGTTTTAAAACCAACCTGAGTTGACTAATCTGATTCTGACTGTAACACAGCCGGTCAGGTTTGTTGAGTTTGTTCTTTTTTAGGGGTTTTGGGTTTCTCAGCTTGCTTGTCTTGATCAGCCTACCAAACCAGTTTTGCCTGGTCAGTAGTGTTGTAGTATTTGAGATCTGACTCAAGACCTCTCAAGTTTGAGTTCAAGACTATACATCTACCAAACATTTAGACTAAGTTCTTGTCTCTAAGTTCTAGACAACAATACTACCAGTCAGGCTTGTCTACTTTCGTGATTTCATAAGGGTTAAATATAAAACATCAATTTAAAATTTGAAAACCAGCTTGATCGTGGTGAGAATCCAGTTTTACTAGCTTAAACCAGCTTGGACAAGATAACAACCTCTGGTTGGTTATGGCTGGTCTTTTTAGCAGGGGAAAGAAGTGCAAATATTACAACCTCCTTATAAATCACAAGTGAACGGCCATACTTTAGGGTCATTCATCATCCTCTTAAAGGACGCTTGCTCTTTGTAAGGCACTGGGGTTATTGGGTCATGGGGTGAGTAATGCAGCCATCTTTCTCTCCCTTGAGGCAGATTCCAGACATCCCTTGGGGAAACCAGAGAGAGTGAAAGGGGTGAGAAACATCGGGGAACCTCTTTGGCTCTTTTGTTCCATCCCTGACCTTCTTGTCTCCAACCTGCTGGTATTGACCGTGTTGGGAGCGCTTACATGTATACAGACATGCTATGCCTATTTGTCTTACATTGAGTGACGGGCCACTTCCTCATTGTGGCTTTTAATCCAGACTCACTGTACGGTCACAGCTGTTTTTCATGTTGAAGAAGCTTCATGTCACATCCTACCTGTTTTCTCGGCTCCATTTCTCACCTGCCAATATTTCTAATCAGGGTTGGCTGATAAACGATGTCTTTCGTGTTGACCTTGTTCCAGGGCTGATGGTCTCCCAGACTTGGTTTAGATTGAAAAGAATATGACACATGAGATAGATCCATAAAAGTGTAGCTCAGTCTAAAGTTTAAATTCTGTTATTGTTTATGAACACCCTCATATTGTTCCAAACCTTTCTTCACTTGGTCCAAAACACTTTAATTTCACTGCAGATAAACTGAGATGTTTTCGTTTTCAAAATAATCTTTTAATTTTCTAGCCTGTCATCAAATGATTCCATTTCAAAAAACGCTACTGAATATTACGCTGAATGGCAGTCTTTGAGTGGCGTGTGTCTCTATTCTGTCTCTGTCTACATGTTTGCTAAATAATATTAGATTAGGTAGCTTAAAGTAATTTCTATAGTATTCCTACTATTACTTCTTATGGTTCCTACAACTGCAAGTGTATTGCTTCATTAATTAATGTGAAATCTGTATCCTCAAGCAAACCCCGATTGGGAAACCCTGGTGTAAATCTCACTTTGCCTGCATTAAGTCAAGCCAAGAACGTTACCGAGCAGACTTGAACCAGATACATCGGAATATCAGAAGCTGTTTAATTCCTGAGTGTTATCCCTGACTCTGTGATGTATAATGATTAGCCAAGTGGGGTTTTTCCCCTGCTGGTAGGGTCATCACTTTGATCAAAACCTTCTTGTAGAGCACACACTCAGTCAGCAGGACTGCGGACATTCTGCATAATCAGCATTTCAAAGCAAAGCGCTGCCAGTATCTCTCCAAAGCTGAACCGCATGGCTTTCATTTTGTCTGGGCCACACGGGGTCAACATGAAGAGATGACATCACGCTTGCCAAGGGGGGTTCCTGCTGGAGAGGGGTCTCTTTGAGACGGGGCAGGAATGACAGGATAAGAAGTATGACCTCAAAGCTTCCCTGTAGGTGTCTGCATACCGGTAAGCGTCGTAATAAAAACAGTCCCCCAGAAACACACGGTGACTCCGCCAGACTTATTTAGAATGAAAATATTCCACTGAGAAATTTCAACCACATTAGAGCTCAGCTGCCGAGCTATTTCAGGCCATCCGCGGAGCTATTTCACAAGAAATTGCACTGGATGTATAATTCAGTTGGTCTCTGTAATGTGGACCTGCTATTAACTTGAGCTTCTAGGAGAACATGGTGAAAGGAATTGCCTCTCATTTCTAACTCATTGTGATCCATTGTTCCCTGCTGCATTTGGTGGCGTATGTAAAACAACCCAGGGCTTTTAGTAATTTATTATTTTTTTATATGCCTTTAATATCAATAAATGTTTAATAGAAATAATGTACAGTCACAGTAGAGTGATTTTAACGAGAGGAATCTCTTTAGGATGTTATTAAAATAGTAGATCACTTCTGCATATAGGAGAACTTCATATATTGATGTACGTATAATACTCTGAAGTTATAATTTGCTTATGGGCAGAAGGATAGGACCTTCTTCGCTGAAATTATTGCCTTGACGAAGGCTAGGATGATGTATCTCAGTCTTTATTTTAATCTTGTTATGACACTTTTCGTGAGTTTTTTTTTTTATTTCTTTTGCTATAACTATTTGAACTAATAATCAACATGTGTTGTATTGTGTCACATCATTGTCCTATTCCTCATTAGATACAATATACTATTAGAATTCGCTTGACAGAATTTATCAAGCTCAACATTGACATTAATAGTAAATAATTACTAACTACTAATATTGATTTAGAATATAATAATGAATGATAGATTACCAACTAAGTAACTAAGTTTACCAACAAAGTAAGTTTCATGATTTTACACCAATCGATAAATAATCACACAATTTAAATATTGTTCTCTCTTAGCATTGGTTTGATTAAGGCCAATATTGATTGATTGACTGTTTGATTGTTTGATGGTTGGGAGGTTGTGTGGTTGGTTGTTTGGTTGATTTGTTGATTAGTTGGTTGTTTAATTGGTCAGTTGGTTGGTTGTTTGATTGATTGGTTAGGATGTTGAGGGGTTGGTTGGGAGGTTGGGTGGTTGGTTGTTTGATTAGTTGGGTGGTTGGTTGAGTGGCTGGTTGATGGTTGGTTGTTTGAGTGATTGGTTGATTGACTAGTTGGTTGTTTGTTTGATTTGGTTGATGATTGTTTGGTTGGTTGTTTGATTGGTTGATTTTTTGGTTGGTGGTTTAATTGATTGGTTGGGATGTTGAGTGGCTGGTTGATGGTTGGTTGTTTGAGCGATTGGTTGGTTGACTAGTTTGTTGGTTGGTTGTTTGATTTGGTTGATGATTGTTTGGTTGGTTGTTTGATTTATTGATTTTTTTGGTTGGTGGTTTAATTGATTGGTTGGGATGTTGAGCGGTTGGTTGTTTGAGTGATTGGTTGATTAACTAGTTGGTTGGTTGGTTGTTTGATTTGGTTGATGATTGTTTGGTTGGTTGTTTGATTGGTTGATTTTTTGGTTGGTGGTTTAATTGATTGGTTGGGATGTTGAGTGGTTGGTTGATGGTTGGATGTTTGAGTGATTGGTTGGTTGACTAGTTGGTTGGTTGGCTGTTTGATTTGGTTTATGATTGTTTGGTTGGTTGTTTGATTGATAGATTTTTTGGTAGGTGGTTTAATTGATTGCTTGGGATGTTGAGTGGCTGGTTGATGGTTGGTTGTTGAGTGATTGGTTGGTTGACTAGTTGGTTGGTTGGTTGTTTGATTCGGTTGATGATTGTTTGGTTGGTTGTTTGATTGATTGATTTTTTGGTTGGTGGTTTAATTGATTGGTTGGGATGTTGAGTGGTTGGTTGATGGTTGGTTGTTCAATTGATTGGCTGGGTGACTGGTATATAACATAATTTATATTCAATTTAATTGAAAATCAACTGACTAAAAGTTTTAAATTGTTAATTAGATTTGGTTATGTAAAAGTATCTTATTGTAAATCACTGCCTTATAAATAATATAACTTAATTATGAATATAAAAACAACTCCAATATATACATTTTCTACACTATTGGGCCAACAAATGTATATAAATGTATTAGGAACCACACTTTTATTAATATTTACAAGTGAATGATTAGATCTGCCATTAACTTATTGTTTGTTTATTTGTTGATAAACCAGTTGTTAAATTAATTCATACATTGCTCAACAATATCCAACAACCACACAAATCATGGATTTAAACTGCATTTAAATCCCCTCTCTTTATATTCAGTAAAAAGCTTGCGAAATGACAAACTAGGAAATAAACAGAAAATACGGCAGCTCATACAATATTTACTTTCACCTCCAGAGGTTGATGTTTAAGACTTCCTGAAGGTTAACCACATCCCTTCTCTCAGCAAAACCTTCAAGTGTTTAAACCATATTTTGTACCTCATTGCTACAAGTGCCTACTGTTCATAATTAGCATCAATGCAAAACACAAACAACCCACAGAGTTCAGCAGTTCGGTGAAAATGTCAGCTCGCATCACACTCTCTTCATTTACACTTTACTTTCTTCATAGGTGGCAGGTGTGCAATTAAGATGTTTGGATCTCTCTGAGAGAGAAAAAAAAGCCATACTCCACCAGCATTGTTAAAGAGATGACTTGTAAATAATAGATAGCGCTGGCTGTATAGACTCGGCTTATATGGTCCCATCAAGGCATATGAGAGAGCACGGGAGATGAAAGTGATTTCCAGCACTCGTGCACAGCTCTGGATTCATTGACTTTGAGTTGTCATTTGATCTGAAGGTAAGGAGATGATTTTGACATCTGCTGCTGATCAAAGCATTAGTTTGTGAATTGTTTGACTTGTAGTTCTGCATGTGGCAGCCCTATCTAAACAGGTATACCAGACTGTACCTGCTATTATCATTAGTGAAGGTTAAGGATGTTCCTGGTGCTAAAGCTGTAATTATATGCACATACTGCAGTCCTTGTCTGCTACATAACCAAATATCAAAAAATGTCAATGCTTTGTTCCTTTAAAAGTCTGAATTAAATTAAAGTATATGTATTTTTTACACACATTTATGAATGTACTTCCAAATAATAATAATAATAATAATAATGGGTGTCACAGTGGCGCAGTGGGTAGCACGATCACCTCACAGCAAAGTCGCTATTTCGAGCCCCGGCTGGGTCAGTTGGCTTTTCTGTGTGGAGTTTGCATGTTCTCCCTGTGCTGGCGTAGGTTTCCTCTGGGTGCTCCGGTTTCCCCCACAAGTCCAAAGACATGCGCTATGGGTGTATTGAATAAACTAAATTGTCCATAGTGTATGTGTGTGAAAGAGTGTGTATGGGTGTTTCCCAGTGTTTGGTTGTGGCTGGAAGGGAATCCGCTGCGTAAAACATATGCTGGAGAAGTTGGTGATTCATTCCGCTGTGGGGACCCCTGATTAATAAAGGGACTGAGCCGAAAAGAAAATGAATGAGTGAATAATAATAATAATAATAATAATAATAAATTTAAAGTTCTTAATCTAAAACTTTCATCCAAACTAACCAATCATTCAGTCCGTCAATCAATAAATCAATCCTTCTCCGGCTATTTGAGGTGGTCCTTTGGCTTGTAATGATAGGGAAACCATAGCGCCATCTTTTTATTGTATTTGTATATAGAGTATCTATAACACCGCAAATAACTGCTGAAGAACTATTACAGATTCTTTGTACGTTTATAGGTCTTATATAGCACTTAAATTGTTTCTCCAATGATTACAAGCCAACGAATCGCTAAATAACATTTTTCAATGTATATATTTTATACAAATAAATAAACATTGTTCTTGTACCAGTTTGACTCTTATTCATATTTATATGCTATGTCTGTGTTCTATAATTCGTAAATCATCAATTTAATATCATTCAAAAATCTGTCATTTTATGCGATTGGGCTCTCACTAATTTGGTCTGTTTAGCAAATCTGGCCTAAAATGTAACTATATAAGCTATAATGTAATATAAGCAGGATTTTATTTTTTATTGTAAGCCAATATGTATTGTAGTTAAAAGTAAAATAAATGCCAGGTTATTAACAACACATTTTAAAATGAGTTCCCTAACATTTTATAAATAGCAGTGAATGAAGCCTCTCTCTTGAACAGACCAAAATGTCAAGTATAAGCTCTTCAGAAGAACTCAACAATGAACATCTTGATCAATGCAAGAATATTCAGAAAAGCTCATCTAAATTCTCCTTGCTTCACCACCACGAAACTGTACTGACAACAAAAAAGCGCATTTATTTGTCATAAGTCTCTTTCCATCTGAAAATGCACAGGCCAAGTTTGGCACGCCGCACTATCAACGCTTGATATACGAGCAAACTTGGTATTTACCATCTAAATAGCTTCTCTGCGATGCTCAGATGATGACAGTGATTAATCCGCTAAAGGACTGAATCTTCCTCCTTCAGTTCGCTTCCACATTTTCAGCCACCCATCTAAGACTGAAAGGCAACATTTGTATTCCCCGTGAGCCGTTCCTCCGCCTATTTGACGATATTACCTCCAGGAGCGAGGCTGTCAGGACCGCCGGGCCCGTGTGTGGGCTCCGCTTTTAATGTCATATATTTCTCTCCCTATCTTCTCATCATTAGGCAATTTAATAAATGTGGTGTGAGCACACTAATGTTCGATCATACATCAGAGGCAACTGACCCAGGGTCAGTGCGCCGGACAGCGTCCAGGTTCCCGCTCCTCTTCTTTCCCCCCACATCTCTTTATTCCTCCATTTCTTTTTTTTTCCCTTAGGTGTGCACATTTTTATAGCCTCTCTCCTGAATTCCCATGGACTTTTACATAGTTTGTACAAAGACTGCTCCAAGTATAAAGGTCGTCTGGCTGAAACTCCATCAGACCTTTGCCGAAAGCTCAGCAGGAGATAGTCCTGCTATAAAACTGTGTGTGTTTTACTCAGAAATAATATGATTTTGTTTGATTTGTCTGTCTGGGGTGGAGATATAGAGCTGTGAGAATGTGTAATAGACACTTTTGTTGTTCACAAGTGTGTAAAACCTCAAACTCTTACATTACAATTAGCAAAGGTCTCCATAATGACAAATAGAGTTCACTTAAAGGAATAGTTCACCTTAATGATGTAAAATGTCATCATTGCTTACCAGTGCGCACAATTACAAGCTTACACTTTTATCTGTCTGTAGACAAAATTAGAAAATTTGATGTGCAACGATCATGTTACATTCTCTATTAAATAATAAAACTAATGAGCATATGAAAATTCAGTGTACACACATGAACACACTGTATATATAACAGAAAACGCAACAAAACAACAGAAACAGAGCTGTACATACAGTATATGCACTGTATATTTAGTGATTTCTAAATTTACTTTGACTTGTATTTCATGCAGACAATACAACAAACATTATTTAATGTGTTCCTCATGATTCAGGGTTTTTTTCCACACATATTCCTATTTTGGTCTCACCGTCGACTTTACTGGGCTCGGAGGCATCTGGCATAGACCAACACACAGTGGAAACGTGTACTGTGGTCAGATAAATCAATATTTCAGTTAATTTTTTGGGAGAAATGGACGCTGTGTGCTCCGGACCTAAGGAGAATAGGATAGGAAAGTCTAAATGCCAGGGTCTGTCATCATATGAGGTTGTGTCAGTGGAAACTTGCACTTCTTTGATAGCACCATTAATGCTGAAAAGTACATTAGAGATTTTGAAGCACAATATGCTGCCTTCTTTTCCAACAAAACAATGCCAAACCGCATTTTGCACACATTACAAAGTCCTTTCTGAAGAAGAAAAGGATGCAGGTACTTGACTGGCCTGCCTACAGTCCTGACCTGTCTCCAATAGAGAATGTGCGGCACATTTTGAAGCGAAAAATCCAACAACGAAGACCTTGTACTGTTGCCCACCTTAAGACTTGTTTGGGACACAATTACAACTCAAACACTTCATCATTTGGTGTCTTCAATCCAGTACAACAACTTTCAAAACACTTTGCTTCAAATAAACGTAATGTTGGGATCCTTCTCTTATATTGCTTTAACGTATTAAGAAATTCCATACAAATAAAAAGTTAAAAAAAAAAATTCAATAATCTGAAAAGACATAGACACAGGTGGCTCACTGGTTAGTACAGTCACCTCACAGCAAGAAGGTCACTGGTTCGAGTCCCGACTGGGCCAGTTGGCATTTTATGTTTGCATGTTCTCTCCATGTTGGAGTGGGTTTCCTCCAGGTGCTCCAGTTTCGCCCACAGTCCAAACACATGCGCTATACTGTAGGTGAATTAAATAAACTAAATTGGCCGTAGTGTATGTGTGTGTGTGAATGAGTGTGTATAAATGTTTCCCAGTGCTGGGTTGCATGTGGAAGGGCATCCGCTGTGTAAAACATATGCTGGATAAGTGAATGAATGAATGAATGAATGAATGAATGAATGAATTGCCCATTTTATAATCTTAAATATTTGTAGGTTAGGTTGACTGTAGTTGTGGATCATATTTTTGTCACAACCTGTCAAATTCCTTTAATTTCATAATCTTGTTACAGCTTCTCATGATATTAGATTGGTGTTGCTTATAAATTTACATGTAAGAATTATTTCTTCAGGTTTTCTTGCATGGATAAAAACAACAACAACAAAAAAAACGATGTTCCAGATGCATAAATAATGACACAATTTTTTGGTGAAACGATTAACACGAAGTCCCTAAAGAAACATTTTAACACTTGACTGATAGGCTTGCGTAAGTTTGATTTGGAGGGTGTGAAAGAACTGTCAGCTTTGAGGTTTATTTGTTTTCTGCATAGCTATGTAAAGATGGAATTATTGCAGACATTATGAAACGAAGCATGAGTTTTTGAAAGTGCTGAAACTCACTTTGGTGAATGGATGCTGATTGTGTAGAGCAAAAAAAGTACTATTCTCAGGCCATTTTACCTGTCCAACTGTCTACATCTAATCATCCAAGCACACTCAATATGCAGCTTAATGCATTTAGGCATGCAGACAAGATCAAGATGCAAACCGAGAATCAGAATGGGAAAAAATGTCACTTTCAACTCAGTGTTATGAGTTTAGATGTTAAAAAGGGATAAGATGTAACATTTAAGTGAGACTCTGATGTGCGACAGATTAAGGATGAAGCACACTATAAAAATATGTTAATTAACAGTTTCCGTATTTTGTGATTTACACATTTTTTCCGTTTATTTATAGTTGTTAATTGCATTATGGGATGTTGATCTCTGCTCTGTCGACTTTTGATGTCAAAAAAATGCAACTCTATGTATAAGCTATAATGAATGACTGACTGAGTGAATGAATGAATGAATGAATGAATGAATGAATGAATATAGAGGTCTGTGAAAATGTACTGGCAGTTTATTACAAGGTTTTTGTACCATCATAGAAAACACCAACCCAGACAATATATCCCTTTAAACTATTTTCAAGAGTTCACTCATAACTGGTGATTGATTATAAAGCAGGTTTGGCATGCTGCCCAGGAGAGAGCCCTGAGCTCAGAAGATCCTCAAACCCGGGGCTTAATCCGCTTTGTAAGGCGAAAGGGGAGTTTGAGCTCAAGTAGGTCTCGAGAACTCCCCCGCCCCAGCTATTATGGCTAATGGCAATTAGGAATTGCTGATTAGGACCTCATCATTGGTGCCAATTGGTTTGGTCAATTCACCTGTGTCACATGTTTTTGGACTGTGGGAGGGAAAACGGAGAACCTGGGGGAAACCCACGCAGGCACAGGGAGAACATGTAAACTCCACACAGAAGCATCTACTGGCCAAGTAAGAGTTTGAACCAATCACATTCTTGCTAAGAGACAACAGTGTTAACCACTGGGCTGCCGTGCCGTCCTGCGTTGCTAATATAGGACCAGCTGAGGTCAATCATAAGCACGTGAACCTCTCGAAATTAGTTTATAAATAAACTTACAAAAATGTCAATAAAAGTCACTTTTTCCAACTTTTCAAGGTTAAAATATGTTGGAAGAAAGATCAAGGTGCCATAATGCAATTCAAGAGCATAAATAAATGAGAAAAATAAAAACCTGAATCAAAAATATGGAAAACAATCCTTAAAATCAAGACAACAACACATATTATGTTGTTTTAAGAAATATTATGCAAAAATGAAGTGAGAAACAAGTACTGTATTTTTATACTGTTAAAAACCTCTTATTATATGGCCCTAGCCCTAAACCCAAACTCAAAGTTAACCAGTGACAAATTTTAATGTGAAAAAAAAAGATTTTTAACCATTTTTAATTACAAGGACAAAATATGTGCTCTAATAAACTAGCTTAATAAGGTTAAGGTTAGGGTTAGGTTAATACTAGGTCATCCCATGTCATTATAAAAGTTTAATCCTTGTAAAACCATGAAAACCAGTACTCTCTCTCTCTCTCTCTCTCTCTCTCTCTCTCTCTCACACACACACACACACACACAAAGGTATTCCAGAGCTTGACTTCCCGTGTCTCATCTGTCTCACGCAGAACATGTCCTGCTTTTCATGATCAGTCAGCGAGAGAAAAGACGCTGCATGTGTGTGTGTCTTCATTCTCATGTGGATGTCATGATTGTCTGAGGACTGGAACAAGGCAGGCAAATCAAAGAGACACGCTCTGCTACATCACAGAGTACAAGTGCCCACATTATGGGGCGAGCTTAAATGTGTCCGAGACAGAGCTTCAATGAAAGACAGCACTATTTCAGAGACAGACCGAGAAAAAACAGAGGCACTGAAGAGAGGATATGACAAGCTGATGAAAAAAAAAAAATGAAGCTGTTCAGAGAGCACAAAGCCACCTCAGTGTGTGGTACATCCCCAATCCCACAGCAGAAACAGATGAGTTCATATACGGATGAGGGTATTCACTGATATTAATTATAATGGGAAATGTATGTATATGATTGATTTATTGATTGGTTAGTTGGTTGGTTGGTTTGCATTGGTTTGCATTTTGTGGTTGGTTGGGTGGTTGGTTGGTTTGGTGGTTGGTTTTGGTTGGTTGGTTGGTTGGTTGGTTGGTTGGGTGGTTGGTTGGTTTTGGTTGGTTGGTTGGTTAGTTAGTTGTTTGGTTGGTTGGTTGGGTGGTTGGTTGGTTGGTTGGTTTTGGTTGGTTGGTTGGTTGGTTGGTTGGTTGGTTGGTTGGTGGTTGGTTGGTTGGTTGGTTGGGTGGTTGGGTGGTTGGTTGGTTGGTTTTTGGTTGGTTGGTTGGTTAGTTAGTGGTTTGGTTGGTTGGTTGGGTGGTTGGTTGGTGGTTTTTGGTTGGTTGGTTGGTTGGTTGGTTGGTTGGTTGGTTAGTTGGTTGGTTGGTTGGTCGGTTGGTTGGTGGTTTTGGTTGGTTGGTTGGCTGGTTGGCTGAGTGGTGTTGGTTGGTTGGTTTTGGTTGGTTGGTTGGCTGGTTTTGGTTGGTTGGTTGATTGGCTGGTTGGGTTTAGTTGGTTAGTTGGTTGGTTGAGTTGGTTGGTTGGTTGGTTGGTTGGTTGGTTGGTTGGGTTTGTTGGCTGGTTGGATGGGTGGTTGGTTCGTTGGTTTTGGTTGGTTGGTTGGTTGGTTGGTTGGTTAGTTGGTTAGGTGGTTAGTTTGGTTGGGTGGGTGGTTGGGTGGTTGGTTGGTTGGGTGGGTGGTTGGGTGGTTGGTTGGTTGGTTGGTTGGTTGATTGATTGGTTGGTGGTTGGTGGTTGTTGGTTGGTTGGGTGGGTCGATGGGTGGGTGGATGGGTGGGTGGTTGGTTGGTTTTGGTTGGTTGGTTGGTTGGTTGGTGGATAGAGTGATTTTGTGGAACATGTAACAACATGGTCCATCTTGGTAAACTTTCAATGTACAGTTGTATTATTGCCAACTATTAAGTCAGTATTCTTTTTAAAATGTCATAATAAATTTAGGAAGTTATTTATTGATTTATTTTTGTTCAATTGTTTCAAACCACACCACATCATTAAAAAATGTGAAATTCTAAAATAAATAGAATTACTAATATTACTATTACTACTACTACTACTACTATTAATAATAACTTTTTTATTATTCTAACAATTATTATACATATTATAATGTTTTTTGTTGTTGCTGTTGTTGTTGTTCTCATTAAAAACCACAGTTGTTTTATCAGCATAATAAATATATAATAAGTAATAATACATATTTTTATATAAAAATATTTAAAGTTTTATGTATACACTGTAACTCATGAACATAATTATTTTACCAAGGTGGTTATTACTTATAATTTCTAATCATTTGGACCCTATGCCATTAAATAACAGATTGTATGTATGATATGAATTAAATTGTACAAATCCCAAAGAATAAGCCAAAACTCTTCATATTTAGTGTTTTAGTCGGAAACAAAATCAAAATTGTTTGATATTAAAACGTTAATTTAAAATATAAATAGTTTAATTTAAATTAAATGAATAAAAATGGCACAGTGCAATGGTTTGCATTTTTGATTCAGTTAAATATCTCTCTTTCAATGTAATGGAAATAGAAAGAAAAGAAAAACCGAATAGAGAACTATAAAATCTTTAATAGAGACCTAATCTGCAATCAGGCTCAGTTGAAAACACAAACACATGCAGTATTTTGCCAACTATTCTGCTAGCTGACATCATGTTCATTATTCATCTGCACTTTGACAAATGTCTGGAAATTCTTCTCCTCTTTTTTTCCAGTGTGGAATCACATGCTTATGAACAAAACATCTGCTTTCCTTTACAAGTGGGTAAAAACCCTGACAACAGCTCACATTTCTGTAGTTATAGAGGGAAATGTATTTAAGAATATTTACTGTATAAATGCTTTGTTGTAATGATGGAACTTGTTAGTGTGTATCTCCACAAACTAAAAAAAACAATCAACTACATCCCTATAAAATGTATTTAAAGGTTTTGATTGTACATCAAAAATCAGTTACTCTGTATGTTCATACAAAACTGTAGCAATTTAATTGAATCCTGGTGCGGACAAAGCAATCAATTAACTGTAGAAACAGCTTAAGGGGGCGTTCACACAGAATGGGCTTTCACATGTCACTGTTTTATTGTTTTTCAATGTAACGTGCACTAGACTATGTGTTGAGTGTTTGTGCTTTCACTTTTTTGGAAATATCTTGCAAGTATGTTTTTTTTAAATAACAAAATAAAATAAAAAAGTAAATAAAGTAATTAAATTAAAAATAATAATTTAATTAACTATAAAATAAAAATTATGTAAAATAAAAAATAATAAATAAGTAAATAAATTAAATGAAACTATGCAAGAAAAATATATAAAGTTAATAAAAATAAATAAAAATTAATAAAATAAGAAATGAAATGCATAAAAATAAAAATAATAAATAAACATTTTTATTACATATTATGTAAAATAAAAAAACTAAATATAAAATTAAAATGTCAAATAAAAAACAATAAAATAAATTAAATTAAATTAAATTAAACTATAAAATTAAATATTTAAAATTAAATTAAATATTCAATAAAATATTCAATAAAATAAAAAAATGAAATAAATGTAAATAAAAGCAAAACATTTAAATAAATTGTAAAATAAAATTAAAATTATGCAAAAAAATAAATAAGTAATAGAAAATAACTTAAATTAACCTATATAATAAAAATATCTAAAAAATAAATAAAAACAAATAA
Source organism: Danio aesculapii (assembly GCF_903798145.1). Classification (NCBI taxonomy): domain Eukaryota; kingdom Metazoa; phylum Chordata; class Actinopteri; order Cypriniformes; family Danionidae; genus Danio; species Danio aesculapii. The sequence goes on from NC_079458.1 coordinate 37,876,078, forward strand.
AATAAAATAAAAAAATATAAAAGTAAGTTATTATAAATTACTACTTTTAAAGTATAAAATGTAACATCTAACTACATTTAACTACCATAAAATAAAAATGATGTAAAATAAAATAAATAAATATAAAATGATGTAAAATAAAAAATATATAATAAAATAAGTAAATAAAAATTAATTCAATTAAATGATAAAATAAAAACATATAAAAAATTTATAAATAAAATAAATTAAATAAAAGTAAAACTGAAATGAAATAAATAAAACAAACTAATAAATGAATAAACCAAACAGACTACTTTGTATGACATGAGGCAGTACAATTGCCTTTTTTGTATTTAATTTTTAATTCAGTTGTTTCTGTGCTGAAAGTTATTAATGTTCTCTTTGGCTCATAAATACATGCATGCATGAATAAATACATAAAGCAAAAACCCTAAAAACACAAGGCAAACATAAGTAAGGAATACATTCTTCTAAATTTCCATTAGTGCTACTAGAAGCTATTTTGGGGCAAAAAAATGTTCTCAGGATGTACTGATGTGTGAATGTAACAGAATACAGGTTTGTGTTTTGCTAAGCCTGTTTTCATGAGCTAACATGTCCTCATATAGCCTGTGTAAAATCCTGCCAAACTAGCGTGTAGTAAATTCCTGCGTGTCATATGCTGATTTACAGGTACGGTTTTGCTTTCAGCCAAATTTCACTTACTCTGCAAAAGTTTTGAGCTGCTCTTGACACCCAGAGCCTCCGTTCGCCGCTTCAGTCTCTTGCCAGCTAATCTTAGATTACTCCTTTGCAAATTTACCCTGAATCCACCTCGGCCTGGGTGATTTATGGTTGTTATTAGCCATTTTATTCTATGTGTGCTAAGCTCAGTGCTTGCAAAAGCTGTTAATTGCTTAATTCTGGAGATAAGACGGCGGGCATGACTGGAGTCGCCAATCGTGCAGTAGTGAAGACATCTTTTACTGTCTTACTACGTGTGGAAAAGTTGGTGTAGCGCATGGTTCACAGTATGCTATGGAAATCCTCAAATCATCCCTGCTGAAAAAAACAGCATATGCTGGTAAGGTATGTTAAGGTATCTGTCTGTCGGATGAGACGCTAAACTGAGGTCCTGACTCTCATTAAAACTCCCAGGATGTCCTTCGAAAAAGAGTAGGGGTTTAACCCCGGTATCCTGGCCAAATTTGCCCGCTGGCCTCAGTCCATAATGGCCCCCAAACCATCCCCATATCATAATTGGCTTCATCACTCTGTCTCCTCTCCATCAATCAGCTGATGTGTGGTGTGCGGTCTGGCGCAATATGGCTGCCGTCGCGTCATCCAGGTGGATGCTGCACACTGGTGGTGGATGAGGAGATTCCCCCTCAATGTGTAAAGTGCTTTGAGTGCCTAGAAAGCGCTATATAAATATAAGGAATTATTATTATTATTATGTTTTTATGCTGGTCTTGCTGGTCTAAATGCTGGTCCTTGCTGGTCAGGACCAGCACTAAGACCAGCATTAAGACAAGCACTGAAACCAGCAAGCATCTAGACCAGCCAAAACCAGCACACCAGCATCAAAGCATACCAGCATATGCTGTTTTTTCAGCGGGATGCAGTTTGTTGAGGTGAAATAAGCAGTTATCATGCAGATATCAGACTTATTTTCACAACCCAACAACCAAATAGCATTTCCTAAGAAACCATTCAAAGCCCCCTAGAAACTCAAAGTTCAAAAACACTCAGAACACTGTAGAACCACCATGGGAACCACCCAGAACCTATGAATGACTGCAGAGTAACTAACTGGAAACATTCCAGTAACATTTTGTAACTATTATGAACTCGGCATGATGGAATTACTTTCTAACAAGAGGCTGAATGTGCTGGTGAAGATTAACGATACAGATGAGAGGTCTGCACTGACTGTGGACTAAATGTTGCGGGTTGTTTTTAAACCCAAATAAGGAAAAAAAACAATGTATGCTGTGTGTAGTTTTTTCTGTAATTGGTAACAAGAGACTGTAAGCATCTGTATGGTTCATATGTTACATTTATTTATTGATTTTATATAATTGCAGACGTTACAGTGGCTATTTTACACTATCATTGATCTGCAGTTATAATCAAATCATGTTCATAGAAAAGTTAGTGATGAACATTTATACACCAGTGTTTATGTGTATAAAAGCATCTGTTTTGTGCTTCTAATATGATATGTGACGACCCGTACAGATTTACTTGACATTTCCTCAGAGAGAATGATGTTGACTGAAACTTTCTGTCGTACCAAAAGAGTACCATTGGTACCCTTTTAGCAGTGGAAATGCAAGCTTGATAAAGGTGACCCGTACCGACCCGTACCGTACTGTAGCACTCAGTGGAAACAGGCCATTAGTAACCTATAGAAACTTTCTTGCAAACACCCAGAATACCTTATCAACAATATACTATAGAAACTCCCTTACAACCATCCAACAGTCACCGAAAACCTCCCTGAACACTCTAGTAATTGTTTTACAGATCCCTGGAAAATCTCCAGAACACCGTAGCAACTACTTAGCAACTCCCTGCCAAACAGAAAACAACACCTTTGCTACGGCGATGAGTTTGAATGAGTTTTGAGTCATAAAAAATAATTATAATAATCTAGTGTGGAAATGTGGCGTCTTTTTGAGTCTGTCCTGATACATTGTTTCTTCAGTGCTGAAAGCTATCAATGCTCTTATTGTCTCTTTTTTAAATCCTTTGTCTTTTCCTATTAACACTCAGTTGAAAGACTGAGACAAACACGGATGAAGATTTATAACATCTCTCTTCCCCCTTCCCCCACATCATGAATTAAAGAACTGCATAGTGTTCCATGATGTGACTGGAGGATGGGTGATAGTAAATTAAACACAATGTTCCAGGACAATATTCCTGAGAGCAAGAGAGAGAAGCGGAGAGAGAGTCTTCTTTGAGCCCCTGTGATGAAACCAAATAAATAAACTGATAAATAATAAAGAGCTGTAGAGGACGTCTCACCTTGGCCATGACATGACCTTTAACCCGTCTTGCCTTGTATTCCAACAACGCCAGACGCATCAGACACGAGTGTTCTACAGGCTCTATTTGCCAAAACATTATATAATGGCTGTAATATTATATTCTGTATGCCTATACATTGTCTGTGACTTCAGTTTTAGTTCAACTTAAACATCTGACAGAATCTTTATCCCTTAAATATTATATTATATTATATTTATTTTATTAT
>NC_079458.1:37881821-37890841 GCF_903798145.1 Danio aesculapii
TGTAACAGAAGATTCTGGTAGCAGTGTAGGCACTACAGCGCTGAAATGTTTCATGCTGTTTTAGCTTGGACTCCAGCCCTGCACTAAAAGAGCATTGATCAAAGTGTGCTAGCATGGTGGCCAAAACAGCTGAGAGGCACTTTCATGATATTTAAAGAAACAGGTCATGCCAAAATTGATCATTTATTCACTCTCAAGTGGCTCTTTATCAATTTCTGCCATCAATAAAAGACAAAAGAAGATGCGAGATGTGAATGTCTGGACAAGATGGATGTATGGATGGATATCTTACAATGACACTGATGTCTTATGACATTATTTTGACTTGTTGTTGCGTTATATTGGGAACGAATATGCAAGTAAGATTTGAAAGCTGTAGTAGAAAGATGTGAAAAACAGCTTAAGTAATAGTCTACCAAAAATGAAAAAAAAGTTTTAATTTCCTTCCCTTTTATGTCATCCCAAAGGCTTTTTCTTCAGCAGAACCCAAAAAGGTCTTTTGAAGGACGCTGGATGCAAATGTGAATCCTATTTACTTTCATTTCAGAACAGGGAAAAAAACAAAAAAGGAAAAATAAATATATATTCTTTTTGAACTGCAGCTCTTAGAAAGAGCTATGTTAGAAGGCTTAAAATACAGCATACACATCATATTTAACATTCGTTGGCCATTACTGTATATTAGGCACACCTAGGTAAAGGTCAAAACTTGTCATGGGCACCAACAATTCTCAGGTATGCTGTGGCATTTTAAACAATGCTCAGCTGGTACTAGGGAACTTAAAATGTGCCAAGAAAATCTCCACCACTTCATTACACCACCAGCAGTAGCTTGAAATTTTTGATAAAAGGACAGGATGGATCCATGCTTTCATGAGCTGCATCTAAAATCGCATACTTGCCTACAATAGATTATGTGAAAAACAATATTTGAACTGTTTGTTTGAATTCATAGTATTAGATTAGATTAGATTAAATTCAATTTATTGTCATCACACATGTACAAGTACAAGGCAACGAAATGCAGGATTATTAAAATTATTAAAAAACATATATCATTAACCATATAGCTTGTTTTGAACTGAGAGAGTGTGTCTGAGCCTCTGATACTATAAGGAAGGCTATTCCAGAGTGTAGGTGCATATGAGAAGGCTCGACCTCCTTTTGTGGACTTTGCTATTCTGGGTACTACTAGAAACCCTGAGTTTTGAAATCTTTAAGAGCGGGTTGGATTGTAGTGAGACAGAAAGTTAGATAAACAGAAGCTAGACTATTTAAAGCTTTATAGGTTAGAAGCAACATTTTCTAATCAAAACAAACAAATAAACAACCAAAAAAAAAACATTAGGCAAGAAGTACTGTAGTGCAAATCCAACGAATGTATCCCATGATGCCACATTAGAGATTTCATGACTGGGGTTAGGCGATGTAGTACCTGTAACTAACTGTAATTAATTGTAGTAACTAAACGAGCAATAGACAATTTTGGATGCGACGAAAAATTGCCAAATTCGCAACCTACCATCCAATTCATTGGATTCTTTGATTTTCCTTTGGCTTTGTCTCTATTTCAGAGGTCGCCACCGAGGAATAAATTGCCAACTATTCCAGTATATGTTTAACGCAGCAGATGCCCTTCCAGCTGCAACCCAGTATTGGGAAACACCCATACACACTCATTCTCACACACACACACACACACACACACACACACACACACACACACACACACATACACGACGGCCAACTTAGTTTATTCAATTCACCTGTACCGCATGTCTTTGGACTGTATGGGAAGCCGGAGGATCCGGAGGAAACCCACGCCAACATGGGGAGAACATGCAAACTATGCAAACTACACTGGCCCAGTCGGGGCTCAAACCAGCGACCTTCTTGCTGTGAGGTAACAATGCTAGCCACTGAGCCACCGTGCCACCCCACCATCCAAATCTTGCAACCAAAACCAACCTTTTTCAATTCTTCCATATTCCGATTTTAGAAAAATATATACTGTTGCAAATACATATAATGATACCTATCTGAGGCATGGCGAGACCGTGCATATGTCTTTACAAATCTATTAAACTCAATTAAACAATGTAACTATTAACATTTCACAAATTGTTTACCCTACAGAATACAAACATTTATTGGTACTCAAAGATCTATTTCAACTGTTTTAAGTAAACCCATGTCTGTCCAGTCTCATTAAAACCCTAGATATAGTTAAGTCTAGGTTAATCCTTGTAGATCAACAGTTTCTCACCACTCAGAACAGCCTGATTAGTACCTTCAAAATACACCATGTTCATGGTCACTGAAACCACCTTTCTTCTCCAATCAGATGATCACATCTTGACCATGTCTGCATGCCTATACATGTTGAGATGTTTCTATATTTGCGTTGGAGAGCAGTTACCTAATCAAGTATTCTCCAAATACAAAAAAAAAACCCAAATACAATGGAAGTCAGTGGTTACATGTTTAGAGCTTTCTTAAAAATATCTTTCTATTCAACAGAAGAAACCAATTAAGCTTTAAAACAAGGAAAGGGTGAGTTAATGAGAGAATTTTCACTTATACGCTGAACTGTCATGCTAATGTACCATTGTTGATAAATGCACATACAGTAGCTTAACATGGTTTTAGCCAATTATCCATATTGAACAAGATAGAACTGCAGCTCTTGTTGCCTTCTCACGCTCTGTCTACACAAATAATGGAGTGTAACGGATAATAGAATATATCTTGGTGTAATTCCAACGTTGCTAGCGGTACTGTAGTCAGTGTGCCAAACTAAATAGCACTCCCCAGACGAGACTTAACAATTGTGATTTTTCAAAACGCTTGCATAACATGCAGTAGGAATACGGGCAGTGCATCCGAGGTTCATTGAGCGAGATAGGATGATTTTGCTGACTTTGCGTGCTCTTATCAAAGCTCCCATTAATGTTTCACTGCAAGATGAGTGAGTTAATGCATCAGTAACAACAAAAGTGGAATCTACAGTATGGAGATGACAGGTATTTATATTCAGCAAGCTGGAATCCTTTGTGGAAATTTGAAAGAATGGCACTTGATTGTGGATACCACCACTCTGATTTTATCAAGAAGCAATCGTGAAAACATGGTAAAAGATAGATAGACTTATATGATAATTCCGGTTTATCAAAATGTCTAAAACAAACACATTATACAAAATAATGTGCTAAATGTTAACTTTCACTAGACATTGTGCTAACTTTAAATATGTGACTAAGCCAAAGTATCAACTGTTCTTATTTTACACTACACACTCAATGTTTAAAGTACACTAAAAATGTAAATTAGGGTGTCTAATTTACATTGTAACCCAAATAAAAAAGTTAAACCTCATTCAAATGGTGTTTAACCCATGTTTCAGGACATCCAGGTGATGTAATATGTTCCCATAACATTGCATTCCTATCACGTTACTCTCGATTTAACCCCAGTTATAGTCATTCAACCAATCATTAATTTTCCTTCGGCTTAGTCCCTTGTTTATCAGAGGTCGCCACAGCGTAATGAACCGCCAAATATTACAGCATATTTTTTACACAGCGCATGCCCTTCCTGCTGCAGCCCAGTACTGAGAAAAGTCATACTTTTAAGCGAGAGAATGAGAATATCACACATAAACCTTAAATTACGTGAATGCACTAAAGAAAGCTCTAATGGAAATTGCAGTGGGCATTCATCCCTCTCTACATTAAATATAATGAAATAAAATGTTATTTTAATATAAGCTCCTCCGTAGAGTAATGAAGTTTGCCCTGGTCCCCCTAAAAATCTCGATACAGAGGAACAGGAATACCTACTGCCAGCTAGCGTTTCGGAAGTGTTATTGCAGAGCTACACTAACAGTGCACAAAAGTATAAATGCACGGCTACACGCAAGGCAGGGGGTCACGCCGATCACTCGACTCAGAAGTATAAATCAGCCTTAAGCTAATAATAAACTGCATTTGGACCCTCAACTCTATTGAACCCCGAACCCAATGTTACAATATCGATAATTACGGTATTGGAAACAGTATCAATATTGACAATCTAAAAATACTCATGCCTATTTATGGGAAACTATTGAGTCAAACAAAGGCAATTAAATATTTAATTGAGTTTGACGTCATCCTTGCACCACTCTATTAAGGTGCTATATATATTTTATTATTATATATTTTATATTGTTTATTTATTTTATTACCATATGTACATATCCAAGATGATTGGCAGTGAGAGTTTCCTTCTGATAGGGTATATTTTTACTTTGGCATTTCTCATTTGTTCATAATTTCATATATTACAAATACAAATAAAAAAAGAATTGACTAACTAATATCTAAATCTAAATATCCCAGATTTTACTTGAAATGAAAGCACAAAACATTTCACAGAAAGGTTAGGTTTGTGTTCTGCTCACAATGCATTGAATCACAAGGTTCATTGTGGGCAAAACAGGTCACATGTTTGCAGAGAACAAGTTCTTTGTTGAGGTCTAACTTCATAAGTCATAATATATGGATATTCTTTTTGGTCGGTTTTCCACTGATTAAAGGTCCGTTAATGATAGCGAAATGGCCGAGGATAACATTTGAAGAGATGCTCTTTGAAAGCTGACCCTGAGACATGCTCTCTGCTTTCATCTCTCCCTCCCCTCGTACCCCATTTCTCTGACTCTTCTCTCTTGGCTAAAGTAATGACAGCACTCCCAACAATACAAGCAGAGCTTTTTAAGTGGACCCGACTCTCTGTGATCCATATACATTGTCTTTCTGTCAAATGAGAGAGGAGAATAGCTGGTGATTCGTGACAATTTTAAAGACTTCCCTGCCAGAGGCCTCTTTAAGGGGAACCAGCGCTGCATTTTTGACGGCTCTCAAGCGGCTGAATGTATCTGAGATGAATTGTGCGATTTGCATGAATATTTCTGCTTTATTGCCAGAGAGCTGTATGAAAGGTAATTGCATTATGAGTCCACGGGAAAAAGAATTGATAGTGAGCGATAGCATTCCGTAACCTCCATACATGCATGCATATTGAGGCAGCGCTGAATAGCGGCAATCAAAATAGAAACTCGCTCCGAGAGACGATTTAAAAGCATATTGAAGCGTTACATAAATTTTTATGCGTCGTAGACAAGCGAGGCAGGCATGTCTCGAGTCCATCGTCTGGCTGAAATCCAACGGTCATATCAGTGCTCGTTAAATCTTTCTAAAAGGGCTTCAATCAAAAGAAATGCATATTTATCTGATTTATTTATTTCTTTTTTAACTCGAGGGCCGCTCATGTGAAGGATAACTCGCTTGTGCAATTACACGAGAAAAGTTAACCCGACGCGTCTTGTGCATCACAATGAGATCTCATTCACCTAAAGGACCTAAGGGAAACGCTCCCATTTTGGTGGATTGAAGTGCCTCTGTGTTTTTTCCAGCCAATTGATAGAGAACTTGTAGCCACAGGACGGAATACAAACCGTCTTTCCATCCTACCGACCATAATGACTATGAAAGAAGCTCAAAGCGCTGTGGTTTGAACTTCACGAATTGAATCTGCCTCCATCTGACAAGGCTTCACAGGGAAAATGAGCCACTTTTGGGTTTAACGGAAAGGTGGTGCACTTGCTAGTTATCTGAAAGATCGATACCGCCAATCCCGCTCTGTGAAAGACTGACTTGTAATGAGAGAACTCGACTGCCTCCGACTATAATATATGCCGTCAATAAGATGCAAGCAGATCGAGCCGCAGCCAAACCATGTTAAATAATGAGCAGGGACTGTGTCTTCCTGACCCATATACTGTTTACCTCATTCTGTCTGCCTAGTTTATTCACCGTCCGCGATTCCCATCCTTGTTGATAAAGGGCCAAGTTGCCTAATCCACTTTCGGAGGCCGGAGCACATTATGCTGTCCCGTTTATCAAATCCAAACTCGATTTTTGCAAAGGTTAATGGGTAGGCTTGCGGGGAAAAAATAGTGCAAAGGCAAATGTTTTAAGTGGAGCCCTTTTGCGATTCCAAACAAGGGATAACATTTGCAGTCTGTATATTTCGGATGCATCGGAATGACCTTTGTAAGAATCTGGCCTGATTAACCAGGTGAGGATAGTCAGCCTTTGAGGAAAGCCAACTTTTCCCGCAGTCATTACTGTAAAATAAAACAGAGTGAATTTAGTTACTGCAGCAAGCGGCAAAACAAACAGTTGTGCCATAACCTTTCCTCCAGAAGGTTACACAGCAGAGGAATAGGAAAAAGTAGTATTTTTTTTATTGAGGTGAACTTGAGTGCTCTACTCCTTTGATGATGGTGTTAGTTAAGTTATCCTGTTTTTAAGGATCACATGGAGGGAACTGTGACAGCATTTTCCAGGGATTGTTGACACTCTCCATTGTTAACCATGAACGATTCCTCAAAGGTCCAAAGAGTGTTATTCAAGCCCAGGCTACACACTTATGTGTTTGGAGATATACTTTCTTGATGACATAAGGGCTTAACACATGTTTCAGGATATCCAGGTGATGTAATATGTTTCCAGTCCACTGCTTTCCTATCACATTACTCTCATTTGAACCCCGAGTCATACTACTTTACTTTAAAATGTCTATTAATGCTGTACTTATATGGTACTTTGCATTCAAACTTTATTCTACAATGTGGCAATCGTGAAGATTTACTCCATGGCATAGCCAACTCATAATTCCAGCCCAGGCTTATTCTGAAAATGTAGCCCTATATACATTTCTAGAGAGTGCCAAATACATCTCAGAAAGTGCGTTTTTTCACAGGTTTGTTTTTGCGAATCCACCAGAGGCTGCTGTGTAAGCTTTTTGAGATCTCAAATTTCTCTCGGAAACGACATTCACGCCTGCTCTTCTCGCGTAAATCCACCAGCGGCCGCTATCAACTGACTAACTGACCGACCTATCACTCCACCCAACCCCTTACCTAAATCCAACCGATAGTGTTTTAAAAAGTAATCTAGCAAAAGTAAAGCCCCCTGAATTTTACCACGTTTTCAGATTTTACCTCATTCCCACCCTGTTATTTACTTGTTTATCTTACTTTTTTGGCTTTTGTTTTTGTCTTGAAGTCGTTCTTCGCCGGACTTGAACTCCATCGTCATGATCAACTCTTCTCTGCATCTCAAGTTCGCCAACGTGTGCTGCAAGCTACTGGACAAACTGGTAATAGTGGGAAAGCCGTCCACACACAGGTAAGCGGTCAGCTGGTAAGAGCGAAAAGGAACAGCATCACACCACACAGTTGCGTTTATTTTAAAGACGAAATGCAGACATACGTACTTCTGGCTACATAATTCGCAATCTCCATCAATTTATATAGGGGTACACTTTCAGAATGAGCCTATATTGATCAGTTCTGAACTTTGCAAAGAAGGGAAACAGCTTTGCATTTTTATTAAAATATTTTCACTTTCTCTGTTTATTTTAACTTCTCATCAGGCTCAGACAACGGCAGATGGGAGAATGTCTTAGAAAGTTTGAAATTTGACTTGGAAATTACATATTTCATTTGAAAAGGTGTTATTACATTCATATTTATTAGGCTGTTTGTTTGATTTTATTGACTGTCAGAGTTTTAGGGTACTATACTATATTTTAGGGTATTTACTATATTTAAAAAAGCATTATATAATCTTTGGTAATGTTTGTTTAATCATTTGCTAATACATTCTAAAGATTAAAAGTTGATTCTGTTCATAAAGGAGTTGTATGTATTTTTTTAACTAATATTAAAAATGATAAATGGCTCAGTGCTTAGCACGGTTGCATCCGCTGTGTAAAACAAATACTGGATAAGTTGGCGGTTCATTCCGCTGTGGCGAGCCCTGATGAATAAAAGGACCAAGCCAAAGGAAATGAATGAATGAAATTGGCTGTAGTGTGTGAGTGGTGAAGTGAGAGAGTATGGGTGTTTCCCAGTACTGGGTTCCAGCTGGAGGAGCATCCTCTGTGTGAAACATATGCTGGAATAGTTGGCGGTTCATTCCAACAATCAAACTAATAATTTGTTCATTACAGAGGAAAAAAAGGCTCTTAAAGAGATGTCAAGTCCCCTTGGATGGAATCTTGACACAGTGCCTCAAACTTGAGAAATCTAGGGTTAGGGTTTGCCTTAGGGTTGTTGCCTTAATGTTCTTTGCACTTACTAAGTAGAACATACGGTACATGTAAATTACTTTTGAAGCATTTGTAAAACAGTAGTCAACAAAGTTTATTTTAACAATCCTATACATTTTTTTTTTAAATAAGTGAACCATATCAGCTTTAAGAAAACACCTTCTTCCAATCCAACATAACGAGAAATTAACAGCTACGGTGGACACGATGCTTCCCGGTCGAAAATGTTAAGCTGTATTTAATACCTGCAGGTTGACCCGCTCTCAGGTTCCACTGTATTAAAAAGAGATTGTGGAGCCACTGGCAGACTTTGTTCTTGCACATAATATATTCAGCGAGAGTGCCGCTATTTTTCTGCTTCATGTTACAAGCGATGTCCCCCTGCCCGCTTCATTTGTATTGAATAATGTCATGCTGTCGCAACCGCTGAAATATCGGCCACACAAAAACTCATACGAGACTCATTTAATTTGCAAGCCCATGTTTGCGCACACTCTATTATCAGCGGGCCACACCGCACTGCAGTTTTGTGGTCATCTCATGTCATTTAATCATGAAAAGGTCTATCTCTCACACACACACACACACACACACACACACACAAATACAAAGAAGAAAACGAGTGCTTTGATTGATTAAAGAGGAAAAGACAACGAACACTTGAATTTGAAGAGTCATTTTTGGCTTTGACAGGGATGATAAACCTATGAAGTATGAAACTGGGGGAATATGAACTGTGCTGAAAGTACTGTGACCACCGAAAGACCAAAACAATTATATGATGGAAATTCTTTCATTTGTAAAAATTTCACTAGATATTTACACATAAAGCTTAATGTTATTTAAACTGCCCTGATATTACA
>NC_079458.1:37890941-37913441 GCF_903798145.1 Danio aesculapii
AATTTGTTCATTACAGAGGAAAAAAAGGCTCTTAAAGAGATGTCAAGTCCCCTTGGATGGAATCTTGACACAGTGCCTCAAACTTGAGAAATCTAGGGTTAGGGTTTGCCTTAGGGTTGTTGCCTTAATGTTCTTTGCACTTACTAAGTAGAACATACGGTACATGTAAATTACTTTTGAAGCATTTGTAAAACAGTAGTCAACAAAGTTTATTTTAACAATCCTATACATTTTTTTTTTAAATAAGTGAACCATATCAGCTTTAAGAAAACACCTTCTTCCAATCCAACATAACGAGAAATTAACAGCTACGGTGGACACGATGCTTCCCGGTCGAAAATGTTAAGCTGTATTTAATACCTGCAGGTTGACCCGCTCTCAGGTTCCACTGTATTAAAAAGAGATTGTGGAGCCACTGGCAGACTTTGTTCTTGCACATAATATATTCAGCGAGAGTGCCCGCTATTTTTCTGCTTCATGTTCCAAGCGATGTCCCCCTGCCGCCTTCATTTGTATTGAATAATGTCATGCTGTCGCAAACCGCTGAAATATCGGCCACACAAAAAACTCATACGAGACCTCATTTACATTTGCAAGCCCATGTTTGCGCACACTCTATTATCAGCGGGCCACACCGCACTGCAGTTTTTGTGGTCATCTCATGTCATTTAATCATGAAAGGTCTATCTCTCACACACACCACACACACACACACACACACCAATACAAAGAAGAAAACGGTGCTTTGTGATTAAAGAGGAAAGACAACGAACACTTGAATTTGAAGAGTCATTTTTGGCTTTGACAGGGATGATAAACCTATGAAGTATGAAACTGGGGGAATATGAACTGTGCTGAAAGTACTGTGACCACCGAAAGACCAAAACAATTATATGATGGAAATTCTTTCATTTGTAAATTTCACTAGATATTTACACATAAATGCTTAATGTTATTTCAACTGCCCTGATATTACAGTGAATGAATGAATGAATGAATGAATGAATGAACGAACGAATGAATGAATGAATGAACGAACGAACGAACGAACGAACGAACGAACGAACGAACGAACGAACGAACGAACGAACGAACGAACGAACGAACGAACGAACGTACGTACGTACGAACGAACGAACGAACGAACGAACGAACGAACGAAGGAACGAATGAACAAACGAACGAATGAATGAATGAATGAATGAACGAAATTTATATTCTATACTGTACATTATTTCTGTTAAATGATTAGACTTTTGTCTAAGCAAAGTCAGACCTTTCTGTCCTAATTAAATAATTCAGAATCAAGTCATGATCATATTTTATTTTGGTAAAATAAGCGTAATCTAGAGGCCTTTACCTTTAATATAAGCCACTTCTGATACCAAATGATCAAATAAAAGTCAAGTTATTTTTTGTTGTTCTTAAAACATGGATAGGCAACAGGACTTTTGTCAGGTAATGTATTGTATTTATGAAATAACAAAACAGCATTCAAATGTAAATGATTTCCATCTAACATCAGAAACGATTCAGTTTATTTTGATAGAATTGCCTAAATAATAACAATAATAATAATAATAATAATAATAATAATAATAATAAACCTTAGTAAAGTATGGATCGCCACAAGGATCTGTCTTAGGCCCTCTGCTATTTCATAAATGCATGCCCCTTGGTATTATTATTACAAATCGCAGGATTAGGAATTTCATTGGGCTTCTATTAAAAATATCAAATGTCAGTAGTGTGTGTTTGTGACACGGTGGCTCAGTGGTTAACACTGTCACCTCACAGCAAGAAGATCGCTGGTTCGAGCCCCGGTTGGACCAGTTAGCATTTCTGTGTGGAGTTTGCATGTGTCCTCCATGTTGGTGTGGGTTTCCTCCGGGTTCTCCGGTTTCCCCCACGTTCCAAAGACATGCGCTATAGATGAACTGAAAAAACTAAATTGGCCATAGTGTATGTGTGTGAATGTGAGTGTGTATGGGTGTTTCCCAGTACTGGGTTGCAGCTGGAAGGGCATCCGCTGTGTAAAATATATGCTGGATAAGTGGCGAGCCCTATTGAATAAAAGGACTAAGCTGAAGGAAAATGAATGAATGAATAGTGTGGGTTTAAAATGTAGAAGATGAAAGCGGAACTGTCTCGAGTTTGAGTCCCTCTCTCTTTCCATTTCCTGTCAATATCCACTGTCCTATCATAATAAATGTATGTCCTGAAAATCGCATTATAGTTGGCAGTGGTTTAAATGTAACACTAAAGCTTTTCAAATGCGCTTGCACTTGGGCAGTGATCAGGTGCTGCGGTTGCTCCGTTCTGCTCTGTAGCATCTGTTTAGGCCCTGTCCAGTTGACATGCATGAAGTGCAAATCTAAGCAGTTCATAAATGCCTTTCATCAACTTAACATCTGTTTGACTTGTCTTTCTTTTGTCCGTCGTCCAATGAATTACCAGCTCGATCAGTGCCTAGATAAACAGATGAGAGTTTGAGGAACCGACCACGGCAGATGTATTTATAGTGATGTTCTTGGCCGTATATGTTCAGGAGCCCATCCGCTTGAATATGTTGTAACACACTACATACAATCACTCTCCCGATAGCCTTAAAAATGATTGATAATAGAAGGCAGCCTCCTATTTTATAACCCCTTGTGTTGGCGTTCCAGCCTTGGCCAGCCGCCAAGAGGTTCCTGTGGATCTTTGCTTGTCCTTGCTAGTGTACTTTACAACCAGGAGAACAAACAAAGGTGACAAATTACACCAGCTCTTAAACAGCTATTATCCTGCGCTTACGAGTCTAGTAAAGCATCCATCTCTTATGACCAGCTCATGCATCTACGCCTAATGCATGGGAATTTTCTGACGCTAATAAATCGGCTTTGATATAAAAACATCACTGCGCTAAATGTTCAGTAAATGTAATCACCGGCCGCATAAATAGATTAGCGTCCATTCGAAATAAATGTTTTTATTAAGCAGCTTTCCTTTAAATACAGGGCAGGCTGTAAATTTTGATCTATATTCCTGCAGGCCACCTGGTAAAGTTTAAACTTTATGGATGTTATATAACGGGAAGAATTTATGATCTGCCCTGAACTTCACCTATATTTTGGAACATTGCTAACGCACGTGTTTTACATGTGAAGCTCACGCATGGCTGCTTATAATAAACCATTTTAAAGCTAAGAAATAGAGGTGTGCAACAATTTAGTTGTGATTTGTTTACTGAAAACACTAACCTTACAAGATGCCATTTACGACTGCGCTGTAAACTTGACTGCTTTCACTTGGAACAGGCCTTGGAACAGAATGGGCCTCCACCTGTGCACAGAAAACAGCCCGTCCATCATAAACACAATGTTCACTCACCAGGGTTGGAAAATAAATAGTTTTGGTGCAAAAAAAGCCACCAAAATGGATTCAAATGTCATCTGGAAATGCCGTATTGATTTTCTACAACCATTTACTAAACAAGACGTTTGCTGAATTATATTTTGTTAGCTTTTTTTTTTTTTACATGGCAAAGTTTGTCTCTTTTTTTTACCTAAACAAATCTATAGTAGCTTAAAGGGGATCTCACACCGAATCCGCTGCCATGCATTTTAGACTTATAAACATAGGTTTCTATCAAGATACGCACACCGGCACCGCAAGTTGGCAGCTGTCCACAGCGCCCAGCTAGTTTCATATTAAATAACATGCGAATGGTGTGTGATACTGTAATTTTAACAATATTGTAATATTCAAGATCTATAAATACAACTCTGGATAACTTGAAACAGCGACCACAAGTACTCTCCTCCATCTTTAAAAGTTTGCAATACTCACATTGACAACCCAACCCCGCTGTCACCTCAACAGAAGTGCTTTCATTGACCCTGAACAATGAAACAGAAGTAACACGCTTTTCCGCTCGAGCACACAGCACACAACGGCAAAACTTGAAGCGCACTGACCGAGCATAAGATCATGTTTATTACTAAGAAAACTAAATCAAAATTATATTTTAATTGAACACATCTGATCACATAAGGTACGCACAGAAAAGTCTGTTTAGTGTTGTGGAAAGGCAAAGCTGAATATCTGTGGTTAAACTGCCACCCAGCGGTCAAAAGCTGCTGGTGCACCAAGTACCGTCGTCGCCGCGGTATGAATGGCGGCAGAAGGAACACATTGAAGTAGTAACATCTGTACGTCCCAACTGTCATGTGCGCGGAGCATCGAGTCACTAAGCGGCACATCTGGTGTGCGACCCCCTTAAGGCTGGTTTATATTGCGTTGAGTGATCGCCGTGACCCACGGGGCATGACTTGCGCGTACTCGTGTATTTATACTTCTGTGTGCTGTTTGTATTGCTCTGCAGTAACACTTCTAAACTTCCACACTCGTCACTCGTATAAACCAGCCTTTAGAGCATTTCAGAGCAACAATGTCAATAAATTTAGTTACATTTTAAAACAAATAGTTTTAATTAATTAATCAAACTACAAGTCAGACCTAAATGAATCAGCCATTTTGAACAAATCATTTGACGTAATCATTCTGTGACTCAGTAAGACAACAATTTGTTGCCACCTACTGGTGGTTTAGTTTTATTTGTAATTTTTTTATTTCCTTCACTTTCGTCAATTGGTGAAGTTTTGTTCCTCGCCACTGTCGCCACTGACTTGCTTGGTTTGGGACTTGCGGAGCTGCGCATTGATGCATTTGCTCTGCAGTGTTTGGACTTTCAGCTGTGAAAATTAAACCACACTGAACTGAACTAAACTGAACTTCAACTCTGAAAACTGAAGACTGACACTGTTTCAGTTTACTAAAACTTCTATGTTAGGCTGCTTTGACACAATCTACATTGTACAATTGCTATAGAAATAAAGATGAATTGAATTGAATTGAATTGTAAATCAAGTTAAATTAATGTGATGATGCCAATTTTTCAGACAGAATCAAACAAAACATAAAACAGATCCTCATAGACTGTGTGGCAATATTATTGTTTTTATATCACATGATTAGAACTTTTTAAAACAACAATGTTAGGTCATGTTATAATTTGCATGTTATAACATATGGCTTCTAAAGTACTGTGATAAGAACTTCATTCTAGGAATGCATCAGGCTGTATAAATCCCATCATGCCTAAATTGGAAATAAGGGACAGCCATTAAAGGGTTAGTTCAGCATAAAGTTATAATTATTATTATGAATTACTCACTCTTATGTTATTCCAAATGTCTAAGACCTTTGTTTGCATTTAGAACACAAATTAAGATATGTATGTAGGCGAAATCTAAGAGCTCTCCTAGACAACAAGGGTCCCGACTCCTGAAAAGGTACCAAAACAATCCTCAGAATAGACCCACATGCATTCAGTGGTTCTATAGGAATACTATCAAGCTACAAGAATACTTTTGTGGACACATAAGCTTTCATGAGCACTATGCAGTGACATATTTCTAGACTTTGATGGAGTTAGGAATCTTGCTGTCTGTAGAGGATGAAGAAGCTCTCAGATTTCACCTATAAAATATCTTAATTTGTATTCTGAAGACGAACGAAGGTCTCAAGGGGTTCGAATGACATAAAGGGTGAGTAATTAATGGCATAATTTTCATTTTGGGAGAACTAACACTTTAATATGTTTTAAATCCTACTTGTCCATTCTCATTGTGTTTATTTAAACAGGAAAGTGATCACCAGAACATGAGGAGTGCTGCAAGGATCTGTCTTAGGCCCTTTGCTGTTTTAGATAATTTAGGAATTACAACATATTGTGTTTGATGTAAGTGATTAGAATACAATTCTCATCTAGAAGTGGGACTTATTTTTCATATCACTTTTCATTTGTAATAGTTACACCATAACAAGTCTTTAAAGTTAACATAAAAGGTCTTTGAAAAGACTTCCAAATTGCAAACGCTTTCTCTCAACTTCAGTCAGTGTTGTGCAGTGTGTAGATGTCAAGTATGTGCTTTGAATTTGTTGTTAATTACACATTAACCCTGGGCTTTCATTCCCGTCCAAACCAAGACATGAAGTGTACATAAACATGACTCTGTATGTCACGTGGATTGGTAAACTGGTTAAATATGAGTTCATCATGACTCCTGCTACAAATTTTATTCTTTGACACTTTCTTCAGCGCACGACGATGAGTTTTACGGGTGACGGTCTTAAATAGCATCTTTTTTTCTGCTTCCAATTTCTCGGAAGAGACCCCAGATGAATTGTTACAAGATGTCGAGACTTAAACATTTCCTGGACGTCTAGAGTTATTAAAAAAGATACAGCACAGAGCAAGGGTTGCCTCTTTTTCTGACTCGATTATGACGGTGACTTGCAGAATGATGGATTTCATAAAGCTTACAGGGTGAGAAGGGGATGCTGGGATAGATTAACCTTGAGAAGTCATTGCATACTGAAACCCAGTTATCTGACGGAAAAGCGTCGGCCTCTTGGGAGGTTCAGGCTTAGGTAAGGACAGACACGGACAGGGGCTGGTATCCAGCGTGTTTCTGAATGATGTTGGAAAGCTTGCTATAAGTCAGGTCAAGTGTGTTTCTGATTGGAAGTGTTAATAGAAACCTCCTGTTGCACACATATACGTCACATGCAGATCTCAAGAACACACACTGTTATCACCAGTAAAAACGCAGTGATGATGACATTTCTGTAGAAATGAGAGCCTGCGAGCTGATGTAATTGGGTCATGCAAAGTTAAACTGGTTCCTTTTACTAGTAGAGGACCAGAAATGCTCGCTACTTCACCCCAGATGCATATTTTGCTTTAATATCACACTGTATACATGTTGGAAAATTAACACGGAGTTCACTCAAAAACTCAAACTACCTGTTTAAATTGAGTTGAAGCCACATAATTCTTCAGTTTTTTTGGGACAACTTAATTGGTTTATGTTCAGTACACTTAAATTTGTAAAAAGTTAACTTAATCAATTTGTGTTGGGACAACATGAAGGAACTGTGTGGAACCTGGCATTTTTTAAAGTGTTGGACAAAAAAAGGCACCAAAATTAATGAACATATCAATAAATGTGGCAAAAAAGTCTTTGTGAGATTATTTTCTTAATACATATAGCTAGTTAAGCAAAACCATACACGCAGGATTTCAAGGTTTGTGTAGCTCTGCAATAACCCTTCCGAAACACTAGTTGGCAGTAGGTTTTTATGTTGCTCTGTGTCGAGTTTCTTTCGTGTGTTTTGTTTTTTCTGAATGCTATCTTAATGTAAAAGTGGCTAAAACCCGCTCTTTCAGAGGTGGAAACCGGCAGACGTGCAACAACATTAATTATAAGGTAAACACAAAACAAAATTTTCCACCTGGAGCTACTTCATGGGACTCGGCATTTGTAAACAATCACTCCATCAGGGCTCGCGGCTATCAGCACCACCCACACTTGTCACCAATACCAAGCCAACCAATCACAGAGCTTGCGTTATGCTTCGTTGCGGCATTTAGCTACACTTTTTGAAAGCGTTGGCGTCATGGTGAGGCGTATAGGATCGCGTAAGGGCTGCGCCAGACCATACGAGTGCACTTGATGCAGAAGTATAAATCAGCCTTTACTCAAAAATGCATCCAGTTGCTTTGTCCCTAAATTATTTAGGCATTTTGAATGAATCGGATGATTCAATAGCTTTCAGAATATGAGAGAACTATGTTTAATATAGCAGAGACAATATAGTGCAAATAACGGCAGTCGCATTGCATAAAATAAAAATTGTAATAAAGTTGGAGGCAGAGAACGGACAAATGCTTAACATGTTTTAATACTTCAACAAATAAACAGAAAACAAGTGTGTGACAGCAGCCCTTCGAGGATGACTGCAGCCTAAACAGAAACCAAAACCAAATATGTAATATCCCAGGCCTGGTCCTCTCTATTCTGTCCTCTGTCATCACTCCCTTTACTCTTCCATGAGACTTGAAACCATTTGAGAATGAGCACTGTCCCCTCACAAGAACAAGAATCCTGATTACATAGTTTGATTTTGTATTTCTTTCCTAAATAGCTGCTCTTAAACTGTTAACCACAAGAGCAGAAAAGCTCAACCCTTCACCTCTTTGCTTCGTTTAACAAGTTCACTAACACCATGTCCTTAAAACATGCAACATTGCAAGAGATTTGTATTTAGTAGATTTGAGTTCTACTAATTTCTGATTTCTGCTGATATTCAATGTAAAATATTAAATGTTCAATATTTCTGATGTGAGTTTAAATTCAGCCTCAAACGAAAGTTTAAAAAGATTATCCCTTTTTCCTCTATCATGATGTCCATCCACTTGAAATTATACAGAAATGAGAAACAAATGTAGGGCGGTGCATGAATTGTAATGTATGAATGTCCTTTGGGAACCGATTGGGTCATTAGAAGATGGGCGTTGCTAGAATATGTAGAAACATTGATGAATGGATGAAAGCAGGCCAAAAGGGAGACTGATAGCCCCGCCCTTAAGACATTCCACATGACCAGAAGTGAAGAAAAGTCACTTCAAGGTGGGAGGGAAGGTTATGATACTTGACAAAAGTTTCTGATGGCTAATTAATTTTGACAAAATAATGAAGTGCAAAGATACATTGTTTATAACGAGCATGGCTGTATGAATATAATGTATGTTCAGTGTTCACATGGGTTTCCTCCGGGTGCTCCGGTTTCCCCCACAATCCAAACACATGCTCTATAACTGAATTGAATAAACTAAATTGGCCGTAGTGTATGTGTGCGGTGTTTATGGAAGTTTCCCAGTACTGGGTTGCAGCTGGAAGGGCATCCGCTGTGTAAAACATTTGCTGGATAAGTTGGCGGTTCATTCTGCTGTGGCGACGTCTGATAAATAAAGGGACTCAGCCGAAGGAAATGAATGAATGAATTAGAACTTTGAACTCTCCGTGAACCAATAGGATCAATTCAATTCAATTCACCTTTATTTGTATATCACCTATATTCACCAATTCACCTATGATGGTAAAAAAAACTCAGCCAGTATGTATTTTTGATAATCTTATTGAGTTTTAATGTTTTTTAATTAGACTAATAACATGTCCATGTCATTGGGAGTGTACTGCACTATTCTGCACTTCTGAATGGCTGCATTTAAATGTTTCTGCCACATAGTGTCTGGTGTAAACATACAAATTTGCATGGAGTCTGTTGTGTCTGAACAGGACACAGTGTAAGTCTGACTGTCTTCAACATTGGTAATTGGTACAAACAGTTTTAGATGGTGTGTGTTACATCAAAGAATTCAAGACCTGCCCGCAGTGAGACGATTAGTTCCCAGTGGATCATTGATTTCCATTGAAGAGGAACTGCTGCTGTAACAAAGCATACAGTTGATAACATGTGTGAACATGCAGAGCGTTTTAAGACCCCTCCCCCCACGAATGTTCCAGCAACCCACGCAGTTCCCTTAACAAATATGTCCAGCAGCCCAGCACCATATGCACACGCTCCCCATGGGAGTCTCTTCACAACACAGTATATATTATTAGTTGTGCTTGTTAGAACACATTATCATTGCTCAAACTTGTGGTTAGCATTTTTGGAAAAGAATTCAACTTAAGTTCGAAACACATCTCGCATGTTTATGCTACGGAGAAAACAAAAACAAAAACACTGCTTTGACAACTGCAATTTAACAATGTGACATTTGAAGTTCTACTTAAAAAAGGCTTTAATTGTTATGTTTTTATATTTTGTTTATATAAGAAATATATATAGAAAATATACAAATATATTAGTGCTGTCAAATAATTATATAGTATTTACATAATATATAGAAAAATACTGTGTATTTAAAAATAAACAAAAGAAATATATTGACATAAATATTTATATTTGTATATGATTTTATTATATATAAATATTTGTTTAAATCTAAACAAATATTTTAAACAATATAGTCATGCATACATTTATATACACAATATATATATAATAAAAATCTATATGCATGAAATTAATTTGTGAAAGACATATATATATATATATATATATATATATATATATATATATATATATATATATATATATATATATATATATATATATATATATAAATATATACATATATATATACATATATATATATATATACATATATACATATATATATACATATATATATATATATATATATATATATATATATATATATATATATATATATATTACATATACATATACACATATATATATATACACATATATATATATATATATATATATATATATATATATAATATATATATATATATATATATATATATATATATATATATCTATATATATATATATATATATATAATATAGATAGATAGATAGATATATATATATATATATATATATATATATATATATATATATATATTTTTTTTTTTTTTTTTTTTTTTTTTTTTTTTTGAATGTGAATAATCACGTCATCAGTTCTGTCTGGTTCTTCACCTTTGTGTATTACTCAGTCCACATACAGCAACAAGCAGTGGACACTCTACAGTTTGACAAATATTGCTGCTGGACAACATAATGTACTTTTGAGGCTTTTTAGTCGAGAATGTAGTTATTTAGATTGCAACTATGCAGTTTATTTATAAGGATAGTGCCTATTTTAAAATATATATATAATCTGTGAGACGTCGGCGGCCATTAGCTTTTGAATCGCTTTAGACATTACACTAGAGAATCATTCAAATACTAGCTCGAAAGTGACGTTGATGAATTAGTAATGGCTTCTGCTGTTCTGACGTCAGCTGCAGGTGTGAATGGTGGAAGAAAGTAGTTCCGCATACAAAAGGATTTTTAGACTCTCTGTGTTTGATCTTTTTTATATACACAATTGTGCCATTGAACTGTATATAACTGCATATCAGCACTGGTGGGACACAACGTACGCCCTCCCACCAGTGCTGATATACAGCCATATCGCACTGTCACTCGAGTGATATTGCTTGTGTATATATATATGTGTGTATATATATATATATATATATATATATATATATATATATATATATATATATATATATATACAGGGCTTAATTTGTGCCAGAACATGCCAGATCCAAATCCGGCACCTCTGAAATCTGATCCAGTACCTCATTTTACCAATCCCCCTTCTCAACCGTCCCGCTGTTCACTTTCACTTTCTTCTGTGACTTCTGTGACACCCCTCTGCCATCCACCACATCCCCCCCTTTGGTGCACAACACCTTTCCATCCTTGGGTATTATGCCGCATCCAGGACCTCCCAATTCACAAATTAGGCATATATATATATATGCGTGTGAGTGTGTGTTAGTGTGTGTGTGTGTGTGTGTGTGTGTATGTTTAGGACATTTAGTAATAAATATATATTTATTAGATATGGATACAGTATATTTAAACTGCACATAATTTACATACTCGTTATTATTATTTTTTCCAAATATATGAAAAATAATGTGAGATTATTTTTTTAAAATGTAACTGATGTCAGAAATATATTATTAATTTATAATTTAGTTTATTTGTATTTGAAAACAAGTAAATGTAGCTTTATACTAAAACATGTTGATATCTGTGCTTAGAAAATTTGTCAAAATTAATGAGAAAAAAATCTCACAATTATGACTTTTTTTCTCAAAATGTAAAACTGTAGCGAGTGTGAGTGTGTGCTTTTTTAATCTTATATAGATATAAATGACACATTTGTAATTATTATCATTCAAAGTTATAATTAAACCTTTGCCAGACGTTTGATTGACAGATCCTCTAACTCATCATCTTAATTCTGATAAGAAAAATCAGAGCTGTGAGATGCAAACTTTGCAAAAACAAAGTCAGAATTGTGAAAGTAGAGTTGTTTGTAGAGAATTGTGAACCTGTGAGTAAAAATAACAGGGAGAAAACAGATGACTATGGCTCAGTTACACCATAGGCAAGTATTGAGTAAAGCTCAGAGTATCCTGTCAGATGATTCCCATCCCATGCACAAGTTTTGGAAATGAATAAAGACTGACTGGTTGACTGTAAAAAATATCAGTAGTCAACTGTTGATTTTAATTCTGATACAGAAACAAGCTTCCATATAAAACACATCATTTTTCTTGCCCAGGGCTAAATCTCCTTTAGTGGCTGTGTGTTCTTTCAAAGATGATTGTCTGTGTTTGACTTGGTGTTAGCCATATTCACATCCTAATAGCCTATTGGTTAATATTTGCCTTGATGGTTTTCATCCAGAGTTCACGACAGTATGTTTATCAGAATGTGTCCTTTGTATTTTGAAAGTCACGCCTTTTTAAAGCAGAAAGAGGTCATGTGTCATTGACAATTAGCATATATTTATTTAGCCATTCTGGAACTTAAACTTCCAAATAAGAGCTTTAAAGGGTGTATCAGCAAATGTTGCATTGTGTCCATTACATGAGATAGATTACTTAAGAACATATGTTATATTCTGGTGAAAAAAATAAGTACACTTTTGTATACTCACAAACTTAATTCCGTTGAATGCAATGTTTAAGCTAAAGGTATGCTAATTGCAAATAAAGTCTAAATCAAATGCACTTAGCTAAATATTTTTTTTTTACTGTAATATGGTATAATATGGAAATATGGTTAAAATGTACTGACAAACAAATTAAATCTACACTCACCGGCCACTTTATTAAGTACACCGGTCCATCTGCTTGTTAACGCAAATTTCTAATCAGCCAATCACATGGCAGCAACTCAATGCATTTAGGCATGTAGACATGGTCAAGACGATCTGCTGCAGTGTGAGCATCAGAATGGGGAAGAAAGGTGATTTAAGTGACTTTGAACGTGGCATGGTTGTTGGTGCTAGACAGGTTGGTCTGAGTATTTCATGTTCACGCACAACCATCTCTAGGGTTTACAGAGAATGGTCCAAAAAAGAGAAAATATCCAGTGAGCGGCAGTTCTGTGGGCACAAATACCTTGTTATTGCAGTAAATCATCTTAGACTGGTTTCTTAAACATGACAATGAGTTCACTGTACCCAAATGGCCTCCACAGTCACCAGATTTCAATCCAATAGAGCACCTTTGGTATGTGGTGGAATGAGAGATTCACATCATGGATGTGCAGCTGACAAATCTGCAGCAACTGCATGATGCTATCAAGTCAAAATGGACCAAAATCTCTGAGGAATATTTCCAGTACCTTGTTTAATCTATGCCATGAAGGATTAAGGCAGTTGTGAAGGCATGGGGTTCCAACCAGGTAGTAAGGTGTACCTAATAAAGTGGCCGTTGAATCTATATTGAACATTTTGTAACAATTAAATATAAATATTTAGGTTAACTGTTTGTAAATGGTCAATGTATGAATGAAGCTGTATTTCTTTAAAATATCTTACCTTTCTTTTATTGCTCTCTTCTTTTGTAGGTCACTTTGGATAGAAAGTGATGAAAAGAGTGATTTAATGTAAATGGCATAATGTGATTTAAAATTATACTCAAGTACAATTGCACTTTTATGGCCTTTTATTTCATTAATATTATAATTATCTGCAAGTACTGCAATTAAGAGGACTTCTTTTCCCACAATGGTCTCTTAGCATTTTAAAAGAATGCCTTAACTATATGTGAACCTTCTGTAACCATGTAGTGACCTTCTTGTCTTTTCAATTGTAATAAAACCATAATTAACAAGGGGCTGTTGAGATTTTAATAAAACACACACAATAAAATACATATTCTGGATGACTTTCCAAATCTGCTGCTTCCAAGTCTAGGGAAGACATTGAATATGAGCCCATGAGTCAAACTGAACACTTTTATGATGCTTTTCTAGTTATATTTATCTGACTTTTCTGTTCACCTTTTTCGAGAAACAAATAAATATGACTGTGGCAATGTGTTATTATGTTTTATCATGCACATACTGTGGCCATTTGAAATAAAATGGCTGAGCAGTGATGATTTGAACACAATATAAACCCTACAGTAAACCCTACGTTAAACTGACAGTGTTGAAAAATATTGCAATGAAATATATTTACTGAGTCTTTTTATATGGCTTTGAGGTCTTTCGTCAAACCATGTTACTTCACGTGTGAATACCATGCTTTTATGCAACTGTTACACGCAAATGGTAAACATATATTTGTGATGCAAACATAGACTAGAGGTTGCAAACTTTAGCATCTTTTTGAGCATGTCTGTATGCAGGAAGTTCTGGAGGGGTTTTATTGGTGCCGTGACCTGAAACGCAAGTGAGGTTTGGGGGATGGGGGGATAAAATAGGAATCGACTTTAGAACTTTCGTGGTAAACCTCACTCTCCTGGGACCTGTACCATGATGCCAAGCCAGTTAAGTTTCAGTTTAGTTTAAAGGTCAACTATGTTACTTCAAGTATGAATACCACACTTATATGCACAAATGGCAAACATATATTTACATATACTTGTGATGCAAACATAGAGTAGAGATTGCAAACTTTAGCATCTTTTTTAACATGCCTGTTTCCCATGAAGGAAATGCTGGAGGGGTTTTATTGGTGCCGTGACCCGAAACGCAAGTAGGGTTTGGGGGTGGGGGGATGAAATAGGAATCAACTTTAGAACTTTCGTGGTAAACCTCACTCTCCTGGGACCTGTACCATGATGCCAAGCCAGTTAAGTTTCAGTTTAGTTTAAAGGTCAACTATGTTACTTCAAGTATGAATACCACACTTATACACACAAATGGCAAACATTTATTTACATATACTTGTGATGCAAACATAGAGTAGAGGTTGCAAACTTTAGCATCTTTTAGTATGCTTGTTTCCGATGCAGGAAACACTAAAAGGGGTTATTGGTGCCATGACCCAGAACGCAAGTAAGGTTTGGGGGTGGGGGGATGAAATAGGGGTAAACTTTGGAGCTGCGCTGTAAACCTCAATCTCCTGGGAGCTGTACTAGGACGCCAGATTAGCTGGCTAGTCAGTTAAGCTGTAGTTTAGTTTGCACCAATTCTGGGTTTTAGGTACCCTAAAGGTAACTTAGTTTAGCTCAACTAAGAGTGAGTAAAGTCAAATTGCGTTCATGTTACCTGAAACAAATGTAAAACCATGATACTTCAAGTTTGAATACCACACTTATATGCAAGTGTTACACACAAATGGCAAACATATACAGTACATAGATATATTTGTGCTGGAAACATAAAGGTTGCAAATTTTAGCATCTTTTTTAGCATGCCTGTTTCCCATGCAAGAAAGGCTGTAGGGTTTTTATTGGTGCCGTGACCTGGAATGCAAATGAGGTTTTTGGGGTGGGGGAGATTAAATAGGGTCAACTTTGAAACTGAGCTGTAAACATCACTCTCCTGGGACCTGTACCATGATGCTAGATTAGCTGGCCAGCCTGGTAAGTTTTAGTTTAGTTTGCACCAATTCTGGGTTTTAAGTACCATAGCTTAGCTGCTCTATAATACCATGGTAACAAACAGTGAATAAAGTTGAGATACCTTCATGTTACTAAAAACTCTAAACCTAAACTAAACTTAACTGGCGACCAGCTAATCCAGCTTCATGGTACAGGCCCCTGGTCTTAAGAGGCAAATCATAGCTTGAAACCTTTAGTTTGAAGTTTGAATGTCCTTCTTGGTCAAGGTGGACGTGAGTCTTGATTATTTTAACTAATAATATGCTACTAATAATAAGATAAATAAAAGTTGTTGCTGTTTTACTGCCTCTTATCATCATCAAATTCTATGACAGCAATTTGTCTATATAGGAATGGTTTTGGAATCATTTTCCAATGAGTCTTGGTCGGAGATTGATTGATTGATTGATTGATTGGTTGGTTGATTGATTGATTGATTAATTGATTGTTTGTTTGATTTATTGATTGATTGATTGATTGATTGGAACTTGAGTGTCACTCTATGCTTCTGTTTGGTAAATAACAGTTTGGATATTCTACAAAATATCCTGAAAAAATGTTTCATCCAATAGAGGGAGTGAGAGAGAGAGAGAGAGAGGGAGAGAGAGACAGAGAGAGAGAGAGAAACTATTTTGAAAACAACATGATGTTCAGAAAACAATGACAGAACTTAAAAGCTAGCATATCTTTTGGGGGGAAATGTATTTTTGAGTGCTTAGCTTAACTCTGGGAGCTCAGAGGCTTGCATGTGAGTGTTTTCACACGTTTTAGGTGTAGACTTGAAACGAAACACAAAAACCCCTGTTGTTTGTTTGTTTGCCTCAGCAAACATCACATAGACGTGCTCTATTCCTCAGTGGCGAAACGATTCTCTGTACTGCTAATCAGCAAACAAACGGCACAGAGCTCCTTTCACAATTTTATCACCATTTGTTTACATTTGTACTTTTCCCTCCCTCTGTTTTGCCGTCTTTCTATCTGCCTTCATAAAATTGGCATGGCTGCGTCCCACGAGACAGATTCCACCTTCACTCTGAAAGGATACCCATCTGCCCTGAAGCCAAATTCCTGCCATGTTTTCTGGGAACATTACTCTGCTTTTGAAATCCTCCCATGGTAGGGCAGGAGCTTCTCTTTCAGGGCCAAGCACTACAAATTATTTAAAAGGCAGACACCGAAGTGACAGTCTCCAGTGGGCCTTTATCTACACCAGAGAAAAACTCACAGTGTGAGTGAATGAGAGACCTGGGAGAGTGTAGATGTCCTGTGAATGTTTGTGTGGAGATGTGAAAGTTGCTCTGAGATAAAAAAAAAAAACACACACACACTGAAAAGATTACATAAGAGAGATTAATAGTGACTACAGCATTGAACTCTTTGTAGTAGCAGTGCAGATACTGTACAGATGTCTGTCTAGAAGACACAGTCATACATACTCTGCATTCACAGTATCTGAGCAGGAGTGAAAAACGCACGAGCAATTACACTGGATTACTGTACTTATGTATGATTTTGAAGGATTTGTACTTGACTTCAGTTTATTTAATATGACTAATGACACTGTTATACTTCTAACAACTTTATTTGCAACTTTAAGACAAGTAAAGAAATGCACAGAAAAGTAAATGGAGAAATAAATACCACAAAAGTACCATAAAAGTAGTCTGTATAGTCATTATTCACTAAAAGAAGTCGATACATTACATCCCATCTTGTTTAACTACTTGTTAATCTAAAGAAATATGATTCTACAGATGCTCCAGAGTTAGTCATTGAATGTGTTTCAGTTCAGTTCCTTGCATGTTTGATTATCACTAGTGTAACTTCTCCGGTTCTGGAGCAGGATTCAAACCAACATCTTTAATATGGAAGGCAGGTACACTAACAGCTTCTATTGTGCCTATTGATGCTAAGTAAGTGAGGTTACTTGTACTCTGTTACACTCAGCGTTTAAACCTAGCTCCTATCCTGGGCACAGCACTAGTTTAACCCCCGAGGCTGAGGCTAACATAGACACTAAAGACCTCTACTGTCAGTCACTAGTGTGCCTCGTGAGCCAAGGGGAGTGAAGTTTACTTTCAAAGTCTCCATTACACTCAACCCCCTTGCTTAACTCAACTCTCATCCAGTTCCAATGTAAATCCTTCTGGTTATCGGATATGAACTGGTGTTTTTGGCATGGGATATAGTCACTAACAATAATGCAATACAATTTTAGCATCAGTTGCTAATGAACTTATGAGGCCAAGAGAGTGAGAGTCAACCTCCAAATCTCACTCCCATCCCAGTCCAGTTTATCCTCTCTAGGTCCACTTGTTCCTTTTGGAGTTGGATTAAAACCAGCATCTCCAGCTTATTAGGTGGGAATTAAAAAGTATGATCAAGACCTCTTGTGCCACCTGCTAGTGAACTTTTGACGTGAAGAGATGTGTAAGATTTTCTTCTGTTACACTTAAGGTAGGATTGCATGGAAATCTTTGCTGTTCATAGAGTTGTGACTCGTACCTTGTGACAGGAACTTATGAGCCGAGTGGCTTACGGGCTCCTGATCAAACATGTCAAAAATGGTCTGGAACCGAGAGAGAGATTTTCAGGATCATCAAATCATATCATCTATCACAGCATCCGCTATGTAAAACACAAGTTGGTGGTTCATTCCACTGTGGCGACCACTGATAAATAAAGGGATTACGCCGAAGGAAAATGAATGAATGAATGAATCTTTGGTTCTTAACAAGGCACTAACAATAATGCCAAGGACCACTGGCATCAGTTGCTTGTGAGCTTTTGAGCCCAAGTGAGTAAGATTTACTTGCACAACTTGCATTACATTTACCCCCCAAAACTCATTCCCATCCAAGTCCACTGGTTCTAGCCGTACAGGATCTCCGGTTCCACTTGCTCCACTCGGAGTTGGATTGGAACCAGTTTCTCTGCCATAGAAGGTATGCACTAACTATGGTTTGGTTGACACCAAACAAGGAGCATCATGTCATTCGCTCTAGTTTACCCACATTTATTTCTCATCATGCAAGAAATAAATTATATTATTTGAATGTACACAGTAGATTTTGTGCATTATGCAACATTCAGAAACTTATCTGACTAATGAGACCAAGGAAGTTAGGTTTACTTGCACAGCTCTTACTAGACACCCTCTGTAGTAAACTTGGTTGGTAGCTTACCTTGTAACCTTGCCATAAAAGTATAAAAATAAGGCAGAATGGCTTGGTTGCTTCAAAAGCATTTTTAATGCAATTATGTTAGATTTCTTTTAATCTCAAACATAATTTAAGGTTTATTGGGATATTATGGAAATCACAAAAAAATTGGATTGGCCATTTGGTTGCCACAATACATGCAAGAACCAATGCCAAATGTCTACAACAGAGGTCACCAAACTTGTTCCTGGAGGACCGGTGTCCTGCAGATTTTAGCTCCAACCCTAATCAGACACACCTGAACAAGCTAATCAAGGTCTTACTAGGTGTACTTGAAACATCCAGGCAGATGTGTTGAGGCAAGTTGGAGCTAAACCCTGCAGGGACACCGGCCCTCCAGGACCGAGATTGGTGACCCCTGGTCTACAATATCAACATTGCCACAGTCCCGTTTATCTATTTTGAGATCACTGAACATGCTTTTTAATCACCACTTACTGAAATTAATTTCACTTTTTTTAACTGCTACAATTACAAAAAAACCTGCTACAATTCAATGCAAGAAAACAAAACAAAAAAGCACGAAGTCATGCAGGTTTAGCTTTTCATGGGGATGAAAACATAATTATATTCATTTAATTTTTGAGTGAATTCTTCCTATGCAGTATTTGCTCTGTTTTAGATTAAAAGCAAAGCAAGTAAATGCTGTAGAACTCAGCCTGTGTTTGTGTAGCAGTGAACGTGTGTGTGTGTCTGTGTATGATAGTCTTCACATTCTTCCCGAGGTCAGAAAGATCTCCGGGATTTGCCCGAAGCTCTCCTGGTTGGCTTCTGCCTGAAAATCTTATCTTCCATGTTGAGCCCTCCTGACTTTGACCTGGCATACATCAGCATACATTCCAGAGATGTCACCACGTCTGACCCCTACACTCACGATTGACACCCTGTCCTCCTCACTTAGCCGATCTGCCCTCCCCTATGTACATAAAACTCCTGTGACAACCTCCAGATGTATAACCATGCTGCTCCTTTAGATATATCTTCAAACAAAGAAACATCATTCGAACTTATTGGTTATAAACAAACTGTGGTACCTAAACAGGGATGACTTGCTTTTTAAAGTACTCTAGATATATTATATTGAAGAACATGAATATTCTGAAGACATGAAAGCAACAACTTATATGTGTTTTATCAGCTTTTTCTTCCAGTGTCTGAAACCGTTACATCAAGTATCAGGTCTCTCTGAAGACCTCCTTTCCACTAGCCTACTCTGCTCTGATTGGTCAGATGATTGGCCCAGTCTATCGTGATTGGTTGAATGATTGCAATTTGCATTGGAAACCAAACACCAATTACTTGATCATAATTTCAGCTCTTTCTCAGCACTTGTACAACACAGTAATATGAAGATTATTGATGGCACCAATTTTTGCTTATCAATTTGAGTCTAAGTCCTCATATTGGAAGTGTTATATGCTGTTTTGTGTTTTTTTTTTTTTAAAGATAGAGTAGTTAGGGTGTGAGCGGAAGACCTATTTGAGTATTTAATTTTATTATTAGTTTTTTAAAAGACCTTTCTTTAAGTTAGACTCGAATTATCATATTATAATCACGCCCAACTTGCAATGTATTGTGTCCACGATTCTGCACTTCAAATTTACCTGAAATAGTAGACCATCCGGGTAGCTTTGGAATACCAATATAATTTCACAGGAATACTTATACAAAATAATTATATTTTCAAATACATTTTAGGATGGACAGTAAATTTTAGTAGGATGTAAATTGGGGTGCAGCATGCCTATAAATCATATATTGCATATGTATCACGATCATAAATATCATACATAAATCTTTACTTGATTGCTCACTTTTGTGTGCTAAATATCTGTACATCTCTGATTTTGTTTGTCTTTTGCACTTTTGCACTACACTCACTATTTATTTTTCTCTTTAATTGACACTTTTAAATGTCAAACTTTGTCCTCTGGACTTAAAAAGGGTTTCAAAACATTTTGTGGGGCTCGTCTGGGATACTGTGCATATCATAACATGAGCAGGAAAAACATTGATGTAGCTCATAGACAGCGCAGTTGGGCAAGAAGTAAGATTAGGACTTTAAATACAGACATCACTTTACCACCGGCCAAATTTACACTTTTAAGTATCAAACTTCGTCCTGTGGACTAAAAAGGGGCTTCAGAATATTTTGGGGGGCTCGTTCGGGATATTTCACACATTATAACACAGACAGATAAAACATTGATGTAGCTTATAGACAGTGCAGTTGTGCAAGAGGTAAGATTGGGTCTTCCAATACAAACATCACTTTACCATGGGCAAAATTTACACTTTTTAATATCAAACTTTGACACTTGGACTAAAAAGGGGTTTCAGAACATTTTGGGGGGCTCGTCCGGGATATTGTGCACATTATAACACAGGCAGATAAAACATTGATGTAGCTTATAGACAGCGCAGTCGGGCAAGAGGTAAGATTGGGACTTCCTATACAGACATCGCTTTACCACCGGCCAAATGGACACTATTAAATATTAAACTTCGTCCCCTGGACTAAAAAGGGGGTTCAGAACATTTTAGAGAGCTCGTCCGGGATATTGCGCACATTATAACACGGGCAGGAAAAACATTGATGTAGCTTATAGTCAGCGCAGTTGGGCAAGAGGTAAGATTGGGACTTCCAATACAAACATCACTTTACCATGGGCAAAATTTACACTTTTTACTATCAAACTTTGACACTTGGACTAAAAAGGGGTTTCAGAACATTTTGGGGGGCTCGTCCGGGATATTGCACACATTTTAACAGAGGCAGATAAAGCGTTG
Organism: Danio aesculapii; assembly: GCF_903798145.1. Taxonomy (NCBI): domain Eukaryota; kingdom Metazoa; phylum Chordata; class Actinopteri; order Cypriniformes; family Danionidae; genus Danio; species Danio aesculapii. The sequence goes on from NC_079458.1 coordinate 37,912,348, forward strand.
ATGTAGCTTATAGACAGTGCAGTCGGGCAAGAGGTAAGATTGGGACTTCCTATACAGACATCGCTTTACCACCGGCCAAATTGACACTTTTTAAATATCAAACTTCATCCTCTGGACTAAAAAGGGGTTTCAGAACATTTTGGGGGGCTCGTCCGGGATATTGCGCAGGAAAAACATTGATGTAGCTTATAGACAGCAATGTTGGGCAAGAGGTAAACTTGGGACTTCCAATACAAACATTACTTTACCATGGGCAAAATTTACACTTTTTAATATCAAACTTTGACACTTGGACTAAAAAGGGGTTTCAGAACATTTTGGGGGGCTCATCTGGGATATTGTACACATTTTAACAAAGGGAGATAAAACATTGATGTAGCTTATAGACAGTGCAGTTGGGCAAGAGGTAAGATTTCCAATACAAACATCACTTTTCCACCGGTAAAATCATTGCCTAAAATAAACAAAATGCCTTTAATGGTCAAAATAGATCTGCTTTTGTAGAACAGAAAACAGCTTGTTCTCAGCATCAACAACATAAGCTAAACTCTTCCCGGTTCAACTACAGTTTGCACTGTTTAAGGGCAACCAATGAGGACACAGACTAACATTAGGGGAAATTGTTTTAAACTGTTGTAGGTTTGCACAAGACGACTGGAAGTACTGATGACTCAATTCAAGCCTTTGATAATTGCTTGATGTTTCAGGAGACAATAGCTCCATTTATCAGCACTTTGATCTTGTTTTTTGCTCATGCTTCAACTAAAATAGCAAACCAAGTGGCATCTGTAAACAAACACTGCTTGAGCTTCTCTCAGAACTAGCAATTTTAAAAGTAATTTTATACACGCGTCTACATATAATTGGTCCCAAAGTGACATTCAGTAAATGTACGAAGTCTCAAGTTCACAGGTGGAGTTTCACAAACACGTTCTACTATCATTTAACTAAATAAAAGTGTGCTTGTGCTATCTTTCCTCTAAATAAATGCCAGTTTTTAGAGTTTGTATCTAATGCAGCAAAATTCATTTTCAAAATGAGACTTCTCTGCCCAAATACATTTACAGACCACTGTCAAAATTAAATCCTGGATG
>NC_079458.1:37918441-37980941 GCF_903798145.1 Danio aesculapii
TTTTAAAACCATTTTAAGGTCAATATTATAAGCCCCCTTAAACCTTAACCTTTTTATCACAGAGGACAGGTCAATGCTTGACAATTTTTACCGTGGACCTGGGAGAGGGGGTGGGTAGGGCCAGTGTTTCGTAGATAGCTGGGTGACCATCAACTGTTTTCTCACAGGATGACAAGCTGACAAATCATTGCTGTAACTCTGATACAAGTTATATTTATCAAAATAAAAGATTTTTTTAAAATAAAAGATTGTTCAGACTCAGATAATAAGTAAAACAGAAATAATTGATTCCTTGTGCGGCCCAGTACCAATTGATCCATGGACCGGTACTGGTCCGCAGCCCGTTGGTTGAGAACCACTGCCCTAAGTTATATATATTTTTAGATTTTCAACAGAACAAACCACAGTAATACAATGACTTGCCTAATTACTCGAAATAACCTAATTAAGCCTTTAAATGTCACCTTAAGCTGAATACTAGTATCTTGAAAATTATCTAGTGAAATATTATGTGCTGCCATCATGGCAAAAGCAAAAATAAGTCACTTATTAGAAATGAGTTATTAAAACTATTATGATTAGAAATATTCTCTCCGTTAAACAGAAATTGCGGTAAGAAAAATACAGGGGTCTAATAATTCTGACATCAACTTCATAAATATATATATATATATATATATATATATATATATATATATCAGTGTTTCCGCTAGGATTTTTTACAGCTGTGGCGGCAGGCCTTTTTTTTACACAGATCTACCAACTACATGTGGTGTTATTTCAATGACAAATGTCGTGAGCGCAGTATTAGAAGTCGAGATCGCATTTATGCAATAGCCTACAGCATGCGGATCTCTTTCCCTGCGCACCGATTTCCTCTGCTCGTTCACAAAACTTCTGGCATGCCCCCTCAAATATCAGCCGCTTCAAGAGCGCGCAGATCTTCTTGTGCGGTCTCAAATAAACGCTGCTGAGGTGCGATTTAGTGCGTTTATGTAAAGAGTATGTCTCCAGCATTTATTAGATTTGCTAGGAATATTTATGAATGTCTCTAATAGACCTGCAGAGCGGTATTAATCATAATGTAAAGTGAAATGACTATACGTCATGTTTGCTGGCCTCACGCATTACGCACCTGTCAGTCAGTCAACGTAACCTTAAAGGGTTAAACAAATGACACGCAGCACTACAGCACCACTGCGGTTACAGAAAAGTTCGCTCTGTTATAATTCACTTACCTTTTTAATACGTTTTGCTGCGAGTATCACCCGCTATTAAAGAAATAAAATGTTTTGAATCAGAAGCTGTAATGTAGCCGTGGCGGGATGAATTTTGGCGTGGCACCCTGCCATGGAAGAATGAATGTAGCGGAAACTATATATATATATATATATATATATATAGTATTTGTAAATATTTATTTTTACCATTTGTTGAGCCTCCCCTTACAGTTTGATAAAGAGCTTGGACCTGGAAGCTGCTTTGCGTGATGTCAGATTAAAGAAACATTAATCGATTAATCAGTCAATCAATAAGATTCACCTTACTGTATGAAACAAGTAAACTTAAGCATGCAAGAACAGTCCCAGAACTTCTCAGTCTAAACATTCTAAACCTAGCCATCATAAAAATATACCACAGACATCTGACAAATGAGGGTAAGACACAATTTCCAGGGAATGTTTCATCATCCACCGAGCCTTCAATTCAGTGGAACTGAGATTTGAATCAATAACGCAGCTGAGCGGCAGGCAGGAAGTCAAGCCGTTTCAAACAGGTGCAGCTTCCTGGCAGAAAGCAGAATGGGTGCGGGACGACTGAATGCACGGTGCGGGACGCTGAGATTGAGGAAGTTTGTCTCCAGAGCTGAAAGGAAGGATACAGGGAAACACAGGAGGAAACGAAGAAGGATGTGGGCTGATCCTCTGATAGGGAGGATGGAGGGCTCTGGATTTGGAGGAGGTGCACTGGGGCCTCATTGTCTCTCAGTGGGATGGATGAAGTGGGAAGAGAAACAGTCATCAGTCGATGTCGTGAGGGGGTCATGAAGCAAATGAAGAGGAAAGACATTGACTGATGATGCTAGTTTAGTTGACTTTCGACAGATCTTTGCGCCCAATTCCAATTCTACCCCTGAGCCCTTCTCCTTACCCCTCATTTAATGTGAATAGGGTAGGGGTGTCCCAATTCTCTTTAGCTTGGAGGTATAGGGGTAAGGGGAATGGACATATAGCTTTTCAAACACAGTTATCAGGACCACACAACATATAAAGAGGCAGTGGTTCTCAACCATCATCCACAATGTGTCTTTATATTTTGCACAACATTAAATTTTGGATGAACATTTCAGACTCAGTGTGCAGTGAACTCCGAAACTTAAAAAAAAAAAAATAATAAAAAAAAAAAAAAAAAAATATATATATATATATATATATATATATATATATATATATATACATATAAATATATATATATATATATATATATATATATATATATATATATATATATATATATACATATACATATATATATATATATATATATATATATATATATATATATATATATATATATATATATATATATATATATATATATATATTAGGGGTGTGACGAGATCTCACGAGACTAAATTGCTACGAAATGTCTTTTTGAGGTAAAAAGTTGTCTCGTGAGTTGTGTTATGATGGTGCATAAGGGTTCATTTAGAACTGAAGATTGGAGGCAGAGATTAGCAAATATTTTGCTAATATATCTATAGATGCATTTAAACAATATTTTCCATTCATATATTATCTAAATAATTTGCAGTGTTTACATATCCTTTACAGCATAGAATTCATTACAATAAAAGAAAAGTGATTACAATTACATTACATTACAATTTGATTTAAATATTATATTAAATTATATTATATTAAATTATATTATATTAAATAAAATTATATTATATTATATTATATTATATTATATTATATTATATTATATTATATTATATTATATTATATTAAATAAAATTATATTATATTAAATTAAATTATATTATATTATATTATATTATATTATATTATATTATATTATATTATATTATATTAAATTATATTATATTAAATTATATTATATTATATTATATTATATTAAATTAAATTATATTATATTAAATTATATTATATTATATTAAATTATGTTATATTATATTATATTAAATTATATTATATTATATTAAATTATATTATATTATATTACTTTATATTATATTATATTATATTATATTATATTATATTATATTATATTATATTATATTACTTTATATTACTTTATATTATATTATATTATATTATATTATATTATATTATATTATATTATATTATATTATATTATATTATATTAAATTATTTTAAATTATATTATATTATATTATATTATATTATATTATATTATATTATATTATATTATATTATATTATATGAGATTATATTATATGAGATTATATTATATGAGATTATAATATAATATAATATAATATAATTTAATATAATATAATATAATTTAATATAATATAATATCATATCATATCATATCATATCATATCATATCATATCATATCATATCATATAATATAATAGCAAATACTATTTATTGTTGGATTTGTAAATGCCCCAGGCAATGCAAAATACCATTAACAATGAATGAACAAATGCAGCTGGCCTTAGCAAATTAAGCATTTATTTTTTCATTTATTTATTTATTTATTTGCATCTTTTGCTCATGTTCTGTCAGAATCTGTATTATTGGATGTTTGCTAAATGCTTTAGCATGTGTGTCCTGACTGTAGCAGAGATGCCTAAGATGACACAGCAGTATCCTGTTTATTGACTGCAAACAGGAAACTGAGCACAACGAACAGACACACTGCTCAATTATGCTCTCTCTTTCTCTCTCTCTCTCTCTCTCTCTCTCTCTCTCTCTCTCTCTCTCTCTCTCTCTCTCTCTCTCTCTCTCTCTCTCACACACACACACACACACACTTTCTGTACACTTGCAAAATCTCCATTCATTTGAATGTGAATTATAATAACAGTAAAATTACTTAAAAGTTGTGTACATGCAAATATCTTAGACTATTTGTTGGACTTACGTTGTTGCTGAAAATGACTTTTGCTGCTTGGTCAAACTAATTTTAAAATGAGCTGAAATTTTTAGTGTTTTTGTGTTAAAGTTTTTTGGGGGACTCCTCAATTGTTTTATGATTTATTTAAATTTGTAAAAACATTTAAGTTAACTTAACCGATTTGTGTTGTGACAACATGAAGGAATTGTGTGAAGGAATTTTTTACAGTGAAAGGAAGAGTTGGGCGTAATGCGTTCCACTGTAATGCGTTACTGTATTCTGAACACAATTGTTGGGGAATGCAGTAATGTAAAGAATTACATTTTAAATTAGTGTAATTTGATCAGAGTTACTAAAGTCAATTTGATTGTGTTACTTAAGTTATGATTATAGCTTTAAGAAAAAAAAGCTTCTTTTAAATCACGTTTTTCACTGCAACCACTTAAGCATGCACATTTAAATTGCTGGAGAACGTGAGCTGAAATGTTTGCTGGCGAGAGTGGTTGCTTCTTCAAGTAGAAATACAGACGTACTTTGATTTCATTGAGCGTAAAAACCAAAATATTGCTGTAAAATGCAGTCTATGTCCAGTCTCTGAAGAACTTTCGACTGCTTTTAACTCGACCAGCAACTTGCTCTTTTACAGAAAGCATTCTAGGACAATACTTGTCACCAAGGAAGACACCAGTGCCAAAAAACACAGCGGCCCAACTCAGCCTAAACAGGCTAAATTGAATTTTTGTGCAAGATCGTAGAGAAGAGAAAAGAGAAGCGTAGCTGCTTATGGGGTCATTCACATCTGGCATCTTTTGCATGCGCACATTTTTTTCATTATTTCCAATGGAGGCGCGCAGCTTGTGTGCGCATATTGGGAGCGCATATTGCGCACTTGCATTTTTCCAGTTGAAAACTTCAAGTCACGTGACAAGAGCTGACCAATCAGCTTTAGCTGGTTACAGGTTTGCAGTTTTCCTCTAAATGTTTGTGTTCCAAAAAAAAAACAAACAGGTTTTGAACAAGTGACTGATGAGAGCGTTTTAAGTTTTGGGCCAACTCTTTAAGTCTTTTGATTATGTCAGAATCATAAATCAGAATCAGAAAGAGCTTTATTGCCAGGTATGTTCACACATACGAGGAATTTGTTTTGGTGACAGAGCTTCTACAGTGCAACAGGATTACAGAGACAGGACAAAAAACAGATAATAAATATATATTTAAAAAAATAGAAGTAAGTAGTGAATGCAAATATACAAATTGACAAGTGTATGTACATGTTTGTTACTATATACAACGTTATATGTGCAGCTGTTATGTGCAAATTGGCATGTAAAGTGTTTTGTTAAATATGTGTATATGTGTATAAAAGTGTATAGCAAGTAGTGATGTTGGTTCCACAATTATTATCATCAAGTGTTTATGAGATGGATTGCCTGAGGGAAGAAACTGTTTCTGTGTCGGGCTGTTCTGGTGCGCAGTGCTCTGTAGCGTCGACCAGAAGGTAAAAGTTCAAAGAGGCAGTGTGCTGGGTGTGAGGCGTCCAGAGTGATTTTGGCAGCCCTTTTGCTCGCTCTGGATAAGTACAGTTCTTGGGGAGTAGGAAGGGTTGTACCAGTGATTCGCTCAGCAGTCCGAACTATTCGACGTAGTCTTTGGAGGTCGTATTTAGTAGCTGAGCTAAACCACACAGTTATTGATGTGCAGATGATTGATTCAATGATGGAGGTGTAGAACTGTTTCAGCAGCTCCTTTGGGAGGTTAAACTTCCTCAGCTGATGAAGAAAGTAGAGCCTCTGTTGAGCTTTTTTGACAATGGAGTCAATGTGAGTGCCCCACTTCAGGTCCTGAGAGATGGTGGTGCCCAGGAACCTGAATGACTCCACTGCTGCCACAATGCTATCAAGCTGCTGTGATCAACCCATTGTAATGTTTTTCAGTGTATTTTAAATTATTAACAGAGCTGTAGTTTCTTATGTATTTTTATATGTTTTATAAGTAACTTTTAAAGTAAAGTAATTAGTAATCAGATTACTTTTTACATTGAGTAGTCAGATTACAATTGTCCAGTAATCAGTCATTTGTAATCTATTACATTTTTTAAGTAACTTACCCAAAACTGGTGAAAGGTTTGAAAGTAAATATATATATATATCTATATCAACACGCTGTAAAAATGTAACGACAAAAAGTCAATATAACAAATATGTTTTTTTATGTTGCTTTAACTATTTTAATATAAGTTAACCAGCTTTCAACAATTCTTTAAATATTTTTAGTCAGTTTGATTGATGCAAGTTGAGATAACCAGAAAAGTTCATTTAATTCATTTGAACTAAAAAATTTAAGGTAGCAAAATATATGTTTTTTACAGTGCAGTTTATATTGTTGTTTTTATTATATAGCTTTTATTGCAAAGAAAGCCAGCTCTGTTTATTTTTTATTTAGAGCAAAATATTTCACCCTGCCACAATGCAGAGAAATGAAAGGTGAATGGTCTGGTGACATTCTGTGTACCTTTCTTACTTGAGCAAACAATAAATCATGTGATGTGTCTCCGGGCATGGAGGTGAAACATAACTTGGGTTTAGTGATCGCTGTTCACAGACAAACAGAAATGTTATTGGAAGAATGATCTCTTGTGACACCGCGGGACATCAACACTTGCTTTGAAGATTTCTCTGAATCCATCACACTGTGGAAATCGCATTTTTTGGAGCAATGTAATCCATTTTATTCATATTCATGGAGAGAATTATAAAATTTCATAGAATGTAAACTAGAACCGCAAAGACCTTTGATGTCGTTTAACACAGCTAATCGGGAATGTTCTCAGAATGTTCTGGAAAGGTTCTCTCAATGTTATGAACTGTACAACTAAAAGAAGCTTCATTAGGAGTAATCTAGTTTTAGGAATCCTTGTATTTTTAAAATGTTTTATCTCAGAAATCATCGAACATTTTATTTTTAATTGCCATGCATGCCTCTGAATATTAAACGATAATTTTAAAGTAACATTAGCTACTTTTAAAGGTGTTGTTCACCCAAAAATGAAAATTACTCAATACTCTTACAATTTACTCTTTATGAGGTAATTTTTATTGTTGAACACAAAAGAAGATATTTTGAAGAATGGTGAAAAGCACTGACATCCATAGTAAAAAAAACAAATGCAATGGGAAGTCAATGGTTACAGGTTTTCAGCATCCTTCAAAACATCTTCTTTTGTTTTCAACAGAAGAAAGAAACTCGTAAAGGTTTGAAAGAAGTAAAGGGCGAGAAAATGATGTAATAATTTACAATTTTGGGTGAACTATCCCTTTAAGTACACGCACAAATTAAAATTCTTTCATCATTCATGCATCCTTTCTTCTGATGAACACAAGTGAAATTATTCTGAATAATGCTGGACAAAACCATATAAAAACTGCACTAACTTAGTGTATGACATAGTATTTATGGACGCCAGTGGCTGTTTTTTTTCCCCTATATAGAAATATCTTTAATATTATTGGGGAATACTAAAGAGTAGGTTGGCATATATATTAGCATATACAGTATATGCTAATACACTCGTTATTTGCTAACCTATATATATATATATTAGCTTATACAGTATATGCTAATACACTCGTTATTTGCTAACCTATATATATATATATATATATTAGCATATACAGTATATGCTAATACACTCGTTATTTGCTAAGCGATATATATATATATATATATATATATATATATATATATATATATATATATATATATATATATATATATATATATATATATATTATATATAAATATATATATATATATATTATATATATTATATATATTATATATATAAATATATATATAATTTGAGAATAATACTAAACTAGTATATATACAAGCATATATTTGTTAATATACTTGTTAATTGCTAACCTACTCGCTAATTGCTAATTTGCTAAGCTATTTTATGTATATTAAATATACTTTATATACTTTATACACATATATATATATATATATATATATATATATATATATATATATATATATATATATATAGATTCCCAGTGATGGGTTGCAGATGGAAGGGCATTCCCTGCGTAAAACATATGCTGGATAAGTTGGCAGTTCATTCCGCTGTGGCGACCCCAGATTAATAAAGGGTCTAATCTGAAAAGAAAATGAATGAATGAATATATATATATATATAAGAATGCTATTATAGTCACTATTTGCTAAGCTGCTTGCTAATTGTTAATTTGCTAACTTGCTAATAAAAGCAGATACACAACAGCGAAAACAAACTCTTTTGAGTGCCAAGCTAGAAATGTTAGCAAAACAACAAACTAAAAAGATGGCCGGCTATTAGCTAGCTTACAAAAGTAAAACATTCCTACTTAAACAGTGCTAATAAATTGGTAGGGTAAGCAACCAAACTGCCAACATATTTCTTAAATCACACATTGTGCACAATTCCGGCTTGATTTTACCTCGGGTTGCAACAAAATCACAGCAAAAACAGCCTTGCAGGAGACAAACATCAGATGACAGTATCTTGTGAAAGTTTTGTGTGTGACAGAAAAAGAGAGAGATGAGAGGGATCTTTGTAGGCAGTTTTAGCTCACTGACTACAAGCGCGAGTCTCTTGAGGAGGGCTGTTAAAATGAGAGACCCCCCACATGCTTTTACATCTCGCTCCCCAAAAAAAGAAGAACAATCTCAGCTGTTCCAAACATAATCACTGCAGTGAAGCGACCCCTCAGAAAAAAATAATAAGTGGGCGAGATACATCCAACTAAATGAGCATAAGATAAATATCACATTTTATCTGCCTTCTCTTACACAACAAATGTGTCTCTGGGAATATAAATGGCTCTTTGTTTATTAAAATATACCATGTAGTCAGAAATACAGCAGAGCGGAGGGGGAAAATGTTTTGAGCTCATGAAAAGTTCTGGTGTTGTGATGTTGTTTTTAGTTGTTACATTGTTGCTAGGGCTTTATTTTTTTTTTTCTTTGGTTGATCATTCTTTTTGACTTAGTCCCTTTATTAATCTAGGGTCGCCACAGCGGAATGAACCGCCAACTTATCCAACATATGTTTTATGCAGCGGATGCCCTTCCAGCTGCAACCCATCACTGGAAAAAGTACAATCAAATGGGGAATTTGTATAGAAAAGTCCAGAAAAGTCTATAGAAAATTTAAAAAATACAAATAAAAACCTTGTCTTACTATGTATCGTGAAGATTTCTAAATGGCTAGTTTGTTTAAAATGGCTGCTTTAAAAAAATAAATGAAATAAATACTCTCTGATACATTTGTATATTGTTTGCAATCAAGAATATATGAGAAACAGATGCATTTTATTTTTTGATTTTATTTTTATTTTAGGGTCAGTGCTTTTTTATTTTTACATATTAATTTATGTAGGCAATATTTATTGATCATTTTATTGTTTCAAGTGTGGTGAAGGGTTTTTTATTTATTTTAATTTCATTCATTTTAGGCGACATGGTGGCTCAGTGGTTAGCAGTGTCACCTCACAGCAAGCAGGTCACTGGTTCGAGTCATTTTTGTATGGAGTTTGCATGTTCTCCATGCTGGATAAGTTGGTGGTTCATTCCACTGTGGTGACCCCTGATGAATAAAGGGACTAAGCTAAAGGAAAATTTGTATAATTTTTTTATTTCAGGGTCAGTGCTTTTTTATTTTTGAATGTTCTACTATGTAGGCAATATTTATTGAATTATTTTAGTGTTGTAAGCGTGATGAATGTTTTTTTTTATATTACATTCATTCATTTTCCTACAGCTTAGTCTCTTTATTTATCAGGGGTCGAACCTCCGGACCTAGCCGGGGCTCAAACCAGCGAACTTCTTGCTGTGAGGTGACAGTGCTAACCACTGTGCCACCATGCCACCTTGTTTTTTTAATTTGTTTATTTTTTAATAGTTGCAGATTTATGGTTATTAATATATACAATTTATTTTAAAAATGCCAAAAAAGGAAGTTTCCACTTTAATCTCATTAAACTATATGAAAGAATACGTTATAATCCAAATTTTACCATTTTAAAACTGACATTTGCTCTATTGGAATGAGCTCTGATGACTGTGGAGGCCATTTGAGTACAGTGAACTCATTGTCATGTTCAAGAAACCAGTGTAAGATGATTCACGCTTTATGACATGGTGTGTTATCCTGTTGGAGTTAGCTCTCATAAGATGAGTACACTGTGGTCATAAAGGGATGGACATGGTCAGCAACAATACTCAGGTAGGCTGTGGCATTAACACAATGCTCAATTGATACTAATGTGTCCAAAGTGTGCCAAGAAAATATCCCCCACACCATTACACCACCCCCACCAGCCTGAACCGTTGATACAAGGCAGAATGGATCCATGCTGTTAAAGCACTTTGAATTGCCATGGTGTATGAAATGTGCTATATAAATAAACTTGCCTTGCCTTGCTATGCTTTCATGTTGTTGATGCCAATTTGGACCCTACCATCCAAATGTTGCAGCAGAAATCGACACTCATCAGACCAGGCAACATTTTTCCAATCTTCTATTGTCCAATTTTGGTGAGCCTATGTGAGTTGTAGCCTCAGTTGTAGCCTCAGAGTGGCACCCGCTGTGGTCTTCTGCTGCTGTAGCCCATCCGCCTCAAGTTTGGACGTGTTGTGCGTTCAGAAATGCTCTTCTGCAGACCTCAGTAGTAGCGAGTGGTTATTTGAGTTACTGTTGCCTTTCTAACAGCTGGAACCAGTATGACCATTCTCCTCTGACCACTGGCATCAACAAGGCATTTGCGCCCACACAACTACAGCTCACTGAATATTTTCAAAGTCACTTAAATCCCCTTTCTTCCCCATTCTAATGCTCTGTTTGAACTGCAGCAGATCATCTTGACCATGTCTACATGCCTAAATGCATTGAGTTGCCGCCATGTGATTTTCTGATTAGGAATTTGCTTTAACGAGCATTTGGACAGGTGTACCTAATAAAGTGGCCAGTGAGTGTATTGTTACATTGAATGACATTTCTGACTTTGGTAAATCAAAGGGGAAAAAATCTGAAGCACAAACTAATGCTAAAGAGAAAAGAAAAGAAGTCAAAATATTTTTCTGATCCCAAACTTTTGAATGGTTTCTCACCTTCAAGGCATAAAATGTATGTTTGATTAGTTGTAAAAGTAATAACGCGCCTCTCTTTTTTGGAGTGTCATTGATGTCCATAGCACAAACAGTGCTGAATAAATTGAGTGCACAGGTTTATTACTGAAGGTTGCAGGTTTATAAGTTGCTGAAGCAGAGTATCAGCTATAGTAATAGTGATGCTAGCCTTAGCAACCATCACCAGCGAGCTTCAGTGGAGGAAATCTTCTGTTATCTCTAACATATGTGAAATTGAATTCGAGATAGAGGCCAAAAGGACCGTCAGGTGTCCATATTTCATTTTCACAACCACGGGTTCTCCAATTTCGGCCCATTTCTGTCTCATGTTTTTACTGAGTAATGACAAAGTTTAAAGGTGACTGGCTGTTTTTCTGTGAAAACGTGGCGCTCTGAAAATCAAATCTTAACAATCTGGATGTTTTTTGCACCAGATGAAACATTAAAATGATGATGAAACCGAAGAATGAATGCATTGTGAAAGTTTTTTTTGAAGTGTTGCTCAAAAATCCTTGTGAAAGCTATGATGCAGTATCATTCAGATGCACGAGGCAATTTATGTGTCATGTTTTCACTGCCACTGCATGACTTCTTAAAGGCACACTCCACTTTAAAAAATAAAAATAAAAAAAGGCACATTGCACTAGTTAAACTGTTGAGTTTTACCATTTTATATGCATTTAGCTGATCTCGGGATCTGGTGGGGGTACTTTTAGCTTAGCTTACCATAAATCATTGAATCAGATTAGACCTTTAGCATCTCACTCAAAAAAATGACCAAAGAGTTTTAGCATTTTTCAATCCATTCAGCTAAAAATCTCAGGAAATAGTGACTGATAAATCTGAACACTCAACTTTTTGGGGGAAAATGGGCTCATTTTACTATTCCTCTAGAGTTAAACTGCTGAGATTTACCATTTTGAACCTATTCCTACTTTTAGCTTAGCTTAGCATAGGTTATTAAATCGGATTAGACCATTAGCATTATGCTAAGCTAAACTAAAAGTGCAGACCCATATATCAGCTGAATAGATTCAAAAAACGGTACAACTATTTGCTCATTATTTGAGTGAGATGCTAATGGTCTAATCCGTTTGAATGATCTATGCTAAGCTAAGCTAAAAGTGCAAATGAGTTCAAAAATTGAGTTTAGCTTTTTTAATTGGAGTGTTCCTATAAGATCTGCAATGTTCTGCATGTGTTAAAAGTTCCTCAGAATGAAGAAAGAATTTGCTTTTAGGATTTATCAGCCACGTATTCCTGAGAAAAGTCATCCTGGCATAAAACAAGAAAAGAGGAAAAGAAAAATCAGTGAGCAGATCGCCTCCCATTGATCTCCAAGCACCGTTGATTCCTGCTTTCTAAAGAGTGTTTTTTTTTTCTTATTCTTTTCGGGGAAAGCTGCCTACTGCACTCAGGCATGGAAGAAGACGATGGCAAATTGATGCTCCTTGCTGCGAGCGTCGCTCAGACCCTCAGATGCATTTTATGTGTAGAAGGCCTGTTTTCTCTTGTTTACCAAAAAGCTCTTCTCGCAGAGTGGATAACAACCCTGAACAAACATGACTCTCAGCTGATGCACAGGCCACACGGCGAGCGCATGGAGATGATACTCATTACCGCATTGGCTCGCAACAGAAATAACACTGACACTGTTCAATCCTCCAACAACGTCGAGAGGAAAGTCTTAAATAAAACTCAATGACTGTCATTGAATACGTGGATGGAACAAAAAGATAAAAGTTGTAGACATTACTTTGAAACTGTACTTTGTCAAGATACAAGATTAGTTAAACTGCAGTTCGGGAGAAAAACACTGCTGAAGATGGAGTGGAGATATAAATGGATGCAGCATATTTTGCAGTATGCAATTAGGGATTATATAATTTATTTTAAAAAGCAGTGTTCAAGGTTTCCACAGTTGGCACCAAATTAATTTCTCAAGTTGTTCCCATTAATAATTGAGTCATTGATGTGCAAGATATACTTTAGAGCTAAAAAGGACTAGAAAAAATGTATATTAACTATATTATACTGTGATTAATTGCTGAACTTCTCTTTAAAAAGGGAGTAAACTAGTTGGTTTAAAAGCCACACGTTGACTACTTAAAAAGTGAGTAAACCGATTGTGATTGTTAAGTTGACTTAACTATTTTTTTTTTAATTTAACACAGTTAATTTACTTAATAAGTGCTGTCGCCTCACAGAAAGAAGGTCGCTGGTTCGAGCCTCGGCTGGGTCAGTTAGCGTTTCTGTGTGGAGTTTGCATGTTCTCCCTGCGTTCGCATGGGTTTCCTCCGGGTGCTGCGGGTGCTCCGGTTTCCCCTAGGTGAATTGGGTAGGCTAAATTGTCCGTAATGTATGAGTGTGAATGAGTGTGTGTGGGTGTTTCCCAGAGATGTGTTGCGGCTGGAAGGGCTGTGCTGGATAAGTTGGCGGTTCATTCCGCTGTGGCGACCCCGGATTAATAAAGGGACTAAGCCGAAAAAAAAATAAATGAATGAATATACTTAATAATTTGAAGGCAATACGATTAATATTGGTGTTTTTTTTTTGCTGTGACGACACCTGATAATCATGGACTAATGGCTGATTTATACGTCTACATCAAGCGTATGTTCTGGCCCAGCCTTCGCACAGTCACATACCCCTGACGACGACGCTGACATGCTCCTCTCAAAAAATGCAGCTGACAGGAGAGGTCTTCTGCTGCTGTAGCCCATCTGCCTCAAGATTCTATATGTTGTGAGTTCAGAGATGCTCTTCAGCAGACCTCGGTTGTAACGAGTGGTTATTTGAGTTATTGTTGCCTTTCTCAAACCAGTCTGGCCATTCTCCTCTGACCTCTGGCATCAACAAGGCATTTCCACCCACAGAACTGCCGCTCACTGGATATTTTCTCTTTTCCTGACCATTCTCTGTAAACCCTAGAAATGGTTGTGCGTTAAAATCCTAGTAGATCAGCAGTTTCTGAAATACTCAGACCAGCCCGTCTGGCACCGACAGCCACGTTCAAAGTCACTTAAATCACCTTTCTTCCCCATTCTGATTCTCGGTTTGAACTGCAGAAGATCGTCTTGACCATGTCTACATGCCTAAATGCATTGAGTTGCTGCCATGTGATTAAGGCTAATTAAAAATTTGCGTCAACGAGCAGTTGAACAGATGTACCTAATAAAGTGGCCGGTGAGTGTACACTGTACCTATATATTGGTAACATGACAGGCTCCAAACGCATCTGAAGATTTAAAAAAAAATAATACATCATAGCAGCAATCTACCACTTGGTCACATTAGAGACTACACTACTTAAAATGTAGTTAAGCAAGTAGCGTCACTACTTTAAGTAAGCGGCTTCTACAAAATGGCACTTCTGTGCCCTCGAATGAAAGAAATGAGGTTGTGCAATCAAAGAAAGAGTTTTCATTCCCCTTTAGGTGACCTTAAGGAACAATTCAAGTATTTCCAAGCCTGCACGCACACTACAATCCACGCCAACGAGGGTGGGGGGGAAGTTCCCAGTGTTTCAGATGATACTGAGATTGCTTCTGTTTTTAATATGATGTCCCTTACGCTCTCTCAATATGCAATCTGCTTTTATCTTTACCAAACGTCTCCCACACTCATTCATCCACCGCAGACTCGTTACGGGTGATAGGAAGTGAACAGCAACAGTTGGC
Source organism: Danio aesculapii (assembly GCF_903798145.1). NCBI lineage: Eukaryota > Metazoa > Chordata > Actinopteri > Cypriniformes > Danionidae > Danio > Danio aesculapii. The sequence goes on from NC_079458.1 coordinate 37,933,406, forward strand.
TCGGGTCCAGCCCCGGCCGAGGGGATTTAATAAATATGATCTTTCCCACTGTAATATTTCATTTCTGCTATCGCGTACGCCATCGCATGTGTACGTCTCCATGTTCCCTCGCTGCATCACAAGCGAAGGTGCCCTTTAGAGAAGGACAGCAAAGCCAAGTAAACACTCAGAAACTTGCAAGAGAAAGTAGGGCATGCTGGGATTTTTTTGTTTGTTGGGGGTTTTATAGCAGAGAAGAGTCATTTCAATGAATGTCACTGAAGAAACATGCATGGCCTACTAATTATTAGAGTCAAAGCAGATGACTTTGCACGCGCTCAAACATTATTACAGAGAGGAACAGACTTCAGGCATATTAAATAACACTGACGGCACCATCAGTCAAAGTAGACGTCAGAGATCGGAATCAATCCAGTTCATATGAAAGCCATATGCAGCAAGCTTATCTACATATTCATACGGATACTTGTCATTAATAATCGTATAACGCGCCTGGGTGTCTCCATGGCGATGCAATATAATGCGGCGAGGACAGGAAACAGAGTAGAACGGCTGATGAGAGAAGAGCATGTGGAATCGGCCAGATCTGAGGCCTCGTGGGACAAATCAGAAGCGAGATGAATATGGATTTCCATTAGCGCACGAAACGCCTTCTTCGCAGGTGATTTGTTCTGAAATATCTGCAAGTGAATCTCTTACTTCCGCGTTTCCGTCATTTGCGAGACAGGGTTTTCTTTTCCGTTTTGGTGTCCCCAGGCGGGCGACGTTGAAAATTAAAATGCAGTTGAGTGAAGTGGCAACCAGCAATCGCCTCATCTTTTTCTGCACACCTCTCACTATCTCCTACCTCTTCTTTTAAACAGATAAAGCAAAAAAAGAGAGAGCGGGAGATTGTTGAAGCATCAGTCATGACCTGGTGCTAATGATCTCTCATCAAAGCTCGAGTGGGATCCACGTTTATGAACACGCATGGTGGGTGCCTGCAGCAAGAATCACCAATGAGCCGATAACGAAGCTCTGCGTACAGAATATCTCCAGTCTCTCTATCTCTCTCTCTCTCTCCAGAGGAGTTGATGCGAGCCTGACACACGCACATCATGAAAAATTCCTGAAAATAGCTCAGGATACCGGTGTTTTTCTTCGCAGGGTGCCGGCATGTCAGGAGAAATGGAAATAGTGGCAGTTGAGGTATTTCTGATTGCAAAATAGCCTGAATTACAAATAAGCCAGCCTGACATCGTAGCTTGTTACGATATTCTGCCGACAAGTCTGAGCCGGTCGCTCTCCTAGTGACGGTACACATTAGTCCTGTATGGATACTGACAGATTACACATTCCTGTCTAAACACAAGTGTCTCATTTCAGGGCACTAAGGCAGAGGGATTCTCTGTGTTTGTGGCAGGTTTGTCCTCATTGCGAAACAGTACAGTAATTTGTTCCCTCAGGTTTGTTGTCTACTACGGAAATAGATTTTATTTTTGAGCCCTGTTCGGGTGGGATTAGTGTTAGATAGGGAGATGGAGTGATGTAATAATTACTAAAGCTTCTGTGTGGTTTTAATCCTGTCCAAATTGGCCTTGTCATATTTTTTTTTCTAAGCCAGTAAAGATTACACTATATTTCATTCATTAACATGTCATGGTGGCTCAGTGGTTAGCACTCTCACCTCAAAGCAAGAAGGTCGCTGGTTCAAGTCCCAACTGAGCCAGTTGGCATTTCTGTGTGGAGTTTGCATGTTCTCCCTGTGTTGGCATGGGTTTCCTTTGAGTGCTCCGGTTTCCCCCACAGTCCGAACACATGTGCTAGATTTAAAAAATTGGCCGTAGTGTATGTGTGTGAATAAGTGTGTATGGATGTTTCCCAGTATTGGCCTGCAGCTGTAAGGGTAGCCGCTGTGCAAAAAACAGTTGCTGGAAACGTTGGTGGTTCATTCCGCTGTGGAGCCCCCTGATGAATAAAGGGACTAAGCCGAAGGAAAAATGAATGAATAAATAAGCTGGCCGTAGTGTATGAGTGTGTGTGTTAATGTGAGAGTGTATGAGTGTTTTCCAGTACTAGGTTGTGTCTGGCAGGGCGTCCGCCGTGTAAAACATATGCCAGAGTAGTTGGCGGTTCATTCCGCTGTGTGATAATCAGGGACTAAGCAGAAGGATAGTGAGTGAGTCCTGAGGAATTCAATGATATGAAAACTGTTGTGAATATTGACAAATAGGTTTAAAGCTTATGAATATCTTTGCGGCCATAGACGTGTAACCTTTATTGTACATCATTCAGTCCAAGTGGATTTTGACTAATGAGAAGACACAAAAAAGACAGGATACACGTTAAAACTTCACAGAGGGAGAATATGGATTTACGAGCCAACTCGACTCATTTTATAGTGGTAGAATGTAGGTTTTATGGCCTAATATGATTTAGTGACAGAATACTGCAAGTCAAGTGTTAATCTATGACATTAGTTACTTAAATTAAATAAACCAAATGTTTGAAAAAGGGTGGCATGGTGGTTCTCCCCGTGTTAGCGTGGGTTTCCTCCGGGTGCTCCGATTTCCCGCACAGTCCGAAGACATGCAATAGGAGAATTGATTAAACTAAATTTGCCTTAGTGTTTGTGTGTGAATGAGAGTGTATGGGTGTTTCCCAGTGTTGGGTTGTGTCTGAAAGGGCGTCTGCGTAAACAAATGCAATACTTGGTGGTTCATTCTGTTGTTGCACCCCCTGATAATCAGGTACTAAGCAGAAGGAGAGTGAGTCAAATATCTGAGGAATTCAATGATAAAAAAAACTTACGAAGAGTCTTTTTGCGGCCATGTAGATGTGTAAACTTTATTGTACATCATTATGTCCAAGTGGATTTTACTAATTAGAAGACACCAGAAAAAGACAAGATCCACATCAAAACTTTACCGAGGGAGAACGATGGCACTTGTGGATTTACGAGCCATTTTGACACATTTTATAGTGGTAGAATGTGGGTTTTATGGCCTAATATGATTTAGTGACAGAATACTGCAAGTCAAGTGTTAATCTATGACATTAGTTACTTAAATTAAATAAAACAAATGTTTAAAAAAGGGTGGCATGGTGGTTCTCCCTGTGTTAGCGTGGGTTTCCTCCGGGTGCTCCGATTTCCCTCACAGTCCAAAGACATGCAATAGGGGAATTGATTAAACTAAATTGGCCGTTGTGTTTGTGTGTGAATGAGAGTGTATGGGTGTTTCCCAGTGTTGGGTTGTGTCTGAAAGGGCGTCTGCGTAAACATATGCAATACTTGGCGGTTCATTCTGTTGTTGCACCCCCTGATAATCAGGTACTAAGCAGAAGGAGAGTGAGTCAAATATCTGAGGAATTCAATGATAAAAAAACTTATAAAGAGTCTTTTTGCGGCCATGTAGATGTGTAAACTTTATTGTACATCATTGAGTCCAAGTGGATTTTACTAATTAGAAGACACCAGAAAAAGACAAGATCCACATCCAAACTTCACAGAGGGAGAATGATGGCACTTGTGGATTTACGAGCCATTTTGACTCATTTTATAGTGGTAGAATGTAGGTTTTATGGCCTAATATGATTTAGTGACAGAATACTGCAAGTCAAGTGTTAATCTATGACATTAGTTAATAAATAAATTCCTAAAAGTAGAATTCTGAAACAACGATGCAAATCAGATTGTCCTGTGTTTTGTCAGAAATCAAAATTTGTGATTCATGTTTCTTTTTTACATATTTGTTAATGCTTTTGAATTCCATTATGGGACTTTGATCTTTCTTTATCAACAAACTTTTAACCTTGAAAAGTAAAAAAGTGACTTTTATTAACATTTTTATTAGTTTAAAGCAGTAGTTCTCAATTTTTTTTCACCAATTACCACCTCAGAAACAAATTGTCTCTCCATGTACCACTATAATGACCAGTACTGAAATACAGTAGCATGGTAGGCCTAATTAAGCAGCTACAGCTCTGCACAGTTCAAGAACAATGCAGATTAATTTCTCTTATTAAGAGTATGCATTATTGTCAGCCACTTCAAACATTATAAATAGTTTGAACATGAACTGTGCTTGCAGGTAAAATTAAAATGTGCTTTTAAAAGTTAATTAAAAATGGCACTGTTCTTAAAAAGTAAAAAGAAAACTGCTGTACTGGTAAAGTATTAATGTATAGTAGCCTATTCATCAAAATCTGGAAATGTTGCTCGGACCTGAAAAATACAGGCTATATGTCATACATACATACATACATACATACATACATACATACATACATACATACATACATACATACATACATACATACATACATACATACATACATACATACATATATATATATATATATATATATATATATATATATATATATATATATATATATATATATATATATATATATACACACAATTGTTTACATGTACATATGACATATTGTATATCTTTCAAATGGGTACTCTGGGAGTCATGGGTAAATGGGAGTCATTTGAGTAGGTGAATCAATTTGATCACAGTAAAACACAATAAATGAAGAAAACTCAACCCAAGAGAGTACTGTAAAACCCTGTAAGTTAAGGCAACTCAAACCATTTGAGGAAACCGATTGCTACAAACAAGTTGAGTTAAAAACCTAATCTATATGAGTACTGTGAACTTAATCCATTTAAGTTGAAGTAATAAGGTATTTAATTAACGTATTACCTTCAACACTGACTTCAAAACTCTTTCCAAATGAGTAGAACTTACACTCATGTCATTTGATAAAGTTGACCGTTGGGGGGGTTGCAGTGTAGGCTTTAAGATAGTCATTGAGAATCAGACTGTAGCACCTGACATTTCTACTGTCAAACCTTCAAGCGTTCATGTCTTTCCATCATCTGGTCTTTAGACACTCAGAGGTCAAGCTGCTTTCCAGGAAAAACATCAAAAGGTCAATAGTTTATCACAGAGAATCAAAAGTCCCCCTTCTAGCACAAAGACATGAGTGGACAATGGATGAAGATGTAGATAATGCATAAACAATATGGTCGGTTTCAATCATTGTTCAGAAGTAGGAACTCAGTGCTATTTTCAATAGATTCTGCACTGGCTTTCAGAACAAAAGAATTGAGCAGAAAACCAAGAGATTGCAAAATAGATAACGAGTCATTGATTTCATTTGAATGTAATATTCCCCTTCACAGAACATTGCTGTTTTACTATTTCACATAATGGTTAATGATATCTCTTCGTATTGAGGTAAAGAATAAATTGACCCTTTATGTGTTGACCCTTAAGAACAATGTATACCTCAATTTATCTTAAGAACAAATAGGTTATATACTGTCGTTTGTCAAATATAACAAGTAAAATTGTCAATATGGCTGAAAATCCTACATATAAGCACAATGAGAATTATATTTATATTATAAAGACCAATTCGAGTTCTGTATTTTCTGCTATGGCCACAAGGAGATGGACACAAAATGTGACTGTGACATGCAATTGACCTGAACGCAATGAGATCAGAAATCAGAAGACATTTCACTGTTGAAATTCCAGCCTCAGACTGTGTCTGGAACGCAACATTATATTATTTTTATTTTCGACTTCTAGCGGCGCTCTTGATATTATTTCCAAATAGTAAGACTTGGACTCTGAATTCAAAGTTGTCTATAAAACAGCAGAAGTTAACAAAAATAATCCACTTCAGTGGTTTTGAAGGCAGGTTTTTGCATTAGAATGTGATCATATATATTATATAGCAATACACAATACTGTGCAAAAGTCACCAGCTTTCAGAGCCTAAGACTTTTGTACAAATCTATCTCTCTAAGGGTGTACTCACACTAGGCTATCTGAACCGTGCCCAGGAGCGTTTGACTCCTATTTTCCGGTCCGTTCGACAAGTGTGAGTGCTCTGAGGTGTGCCAGAGTCCAGTTTGATTGAGCTTTGCTTTGGTACGCTTGTAATGTGAGTGCAAATCGTGGACTTCATTTGGATTTATTATTCATTCTTACTTTTAAATGATCGCAAACTGTCATAGTTTATTAAAGATGAAAACCTCAGCTGCACCTTCAGCAAACCTAATACCTGCAGCACAATGACTTTCATTAAAATTTTCGATTGTTAAAAGTGGCCGAGCTGTTCAGCAAAATATTTGACTGTGTGTCACTGCATCCCAAACCACTGAAATAGTACAAAACAATATAACTAAAGCAATGTCCACTTGATTTCATTATATTAGGAGTGTGTTTGGGATCATTATCATGCTAAAAAAATCTAACTACTACAAATTTGATTTTTTCAAGAAGGAATTGTATGATAAATTAAAACCTGTCTGTACTTTTTAGCATTCACAATCCCATCAGTTCAGGAAATATTAACAACAGCGAGATCAAACTAAGACTGCAATATTTTTCATTCATTCTTCCATCTTTCTCTAACTCTTTCTTTCATATGTCTTAAACCTTTTAAACCCAAAAACTCCAACTAGAACCTGTATTTTCTGGTTATATTTTAATAAAGAGAATGAAAAGTAATATACAGTTGAAGTCAGAATTATTAGCCACCCTGTTTATTTTTTCCCCAATTTCTGTTTAACGGTGAGATTTCTTCTCCTCATTTCTAGACATAATAGTTTTAATAACTCATTTCTAATAACTGATTTATTTTCTCTTTGCCATGATGACAGTAAATAATATTTGACTAGATATTTTTCAAAACACTTCTATACAGCTTAAGGTGACATTTAAAGGTTTAACTAGGTTAATTAGGTTAACTAGGCAGGTTAGGGTAATTAGGCAAGTTATTGTCTAATGATGGTTTGTTCTGTCGACTATCGACAAAATAAATAGCTTAAAGGGGCTTATAATAATGACCTTAAAATGGTTCATAAAAAATGAAAAACTCGTTCTATTCTTGCTGAAATAAAACAAATAAGACTTTCTCCAGAAGAAAAAATATTATCAGACATACTGTGAAAATTTCCTTGCTCTGTTAAACATCATTTGGGAAATATTTTAAAAAGAAGAAAAAAATCAGAGGTGGGCTAATAATTCTGCCTTCAACTGTATATTGTCATTATACCTGCACTAAAACAACAAATGTAACCGGGGAGCTAAGACTTTTGCACAGTACTGTATATATAAATTGGGACATTAATTAATTTAATAATTGTGTACAGTGTAAAAAAACAGCATTCATGGCCACTGGCATGCTTGAACAAAACTCAACTATCAAGCACATTTCCTCCAGTCCTAGACATGTGATGTAGTTTAAACAGAGGCCCCATCATAAAACATTCCTCCTTGTGATGGCTACCTGACTGACATATGGCGTGAGAAAGATAAGGCATACATGTTTACCCGTTATTAATTGCATGACTGTATGTTCAGTGGAACATGACGACAGTGACGCCCAGGAATGTTGGGAGCACTGACCATCATTCTTTATCTTCATTCCGATGAATATAGAGGGAAAAAATGCACTTATGTAAACACCGACAGCATATGGCGACGAGAGAAGGTAAGCCACTTCTCATTTCTGCAGGGCATTGATGGACTTTTTCTTACCTGTTTTTTGCAGAGCACTCTGGAGAGGTGCAGAAATGAAGGATGGATCTTTAAAGCTGTCAAACATGCTGCACATTGTGGCTCAGGTCCAACTTACAATTTAGTGCAGACGAAAAAGTACGTACACGGAGAACAGTTTCCATAATACTCGCACTGCACATGTTGTCCAATTGACTGAGAGTGGTGATGACAGACAAGATTTTTCCATGCATCCGTCTGTCAGTTTTAACTCTGGAGGGATGTAGATTTAAGATAGTGTAGAGTTTTTTCTCCTTCACCTAGGGACTGAGTAAATTGTCATTTGTCATTGTCATTACTGTGCCTAAACACTGGCAGTGCATAACACAATCACTTCTGATTGGGTTCATGAGCGTTAATTAGCTGTTAGCTGTGTTATAATCAGCGTCAAAAACACAAAGCACATTATATTGTATGCAGGAGTTTGTGTCAGGTGCCATAATGGTGTAAGCAAATACACAAATGAGCTGACAGAAACAGTGTTGTAGTATACACTAATGATTTATGAAGAAACTAATTCTGGTAACTACCCTTAGAAAACTGGCAGCTCTTTGGTTTAGACGTACAATGCTAGTCTAAATGTAGCAGTATATCCTAACACCTTCAAATCTGACTATGTACAGCATGTTTTGATTCTGTTTGGTAAACTTGACTGCAATATAAAGACAAAATAGTATATAAAACAGTACTACATTAAAAACTAAACAGAAGTCTCAGCTAACATGAGCAGACATGCAAGTGGTAAGTAATCAACCCAGGCTCATTCTGAAAATGTACTGCTATCTACATTTCTGGAGATTGCAATATATGTCCCTGGAGGTATGTTTATTTGCAGTTTTTGTTTTCGCGAATCCACCAGAGACCGCTGTCACCTTTTTCCCTAATCCCAACCAGTAGTGTTTTCAAAAGCACCAATTGTCGAGCGTCCACCCACGTCTCTAAACCCAACCGACAGTTTTAAAAAGCAATCCAGAAAAGCCCTCGCCTGATTTTTACCACGTTTTCAGATTTTACCACATTCTCACCCTGTTATTTACTTATTTCATTTTTTGGCTTCTGTTTTTGTCTTACCCGCTTTCCAGAACCGTTCTTCGATGGACTCGAATCCTATCGTCGTGTTCAACTGCTCTCTGCGTCTTAAGTCCGCCGACATACATGACGAGCTAACTGGACAAACTGGTAACAAAGCCGTCAATACGGAGGTAAGCAGTCAGCTGGTAAACGTGAAAAGGAACAGCTTCAGACCACCTCGTATCGTTACTTTTAAAGACGAAATGCAGCCATTCATACCTCTGGCTACATAATTCGCGATCTCCAGAAACGTATATTGGGCTACGTTTTCACAATGAGCCTATGTTGTAAGTAACAGTTCTATTATAACTTTTCAACAGTTAGGTCCATTGATTTCACACCACGTTGCATCACCTAATTAACATGCATGATCTTATAAGTCCTTACAGTCCTCTGTGTTTGTAATGGAAGGTACCTGAAAGTGTACCAGCATACTAGTGTTCACAAAATGGTTGTAATGTAATGGTACTAGTAAAAATTTAAATCTGCAATTGTAAGAGTACAGCCAACTTAGCATATTGCTGAAAAAATTCACAATTTGACAAAAAAAAATGTGTCAAATTCTTAGTTCTTAGTGCAGAATTAAGAGAGTGACTATTTTTACTTTTGCACTTCTTTCTACCCTCTGGCCCTCAAGTGAATCCCTTGTCAACCCAAACAGCATTGACATGCATCCATTTGGCAGTGTCTCTGAGTGTATGTGTGTGTGCATACACACTCCCTTGCTCCCACGGCACCGCCTGGCACGCAAACACACTTCACATGTCTTTCCAAAGTGATCCTTCTGTTTTCTGACCGCCCTACAGAGGAAAGAGAGAGCCAGAGGGGGGGAAAGCGGGCGAGAAGGGGGGTCTCGCAAGCAAACACTAAAGGTTACTGCACTCATTCCCCATTAAATATCAAGGACAGCAGTAATTGCAGCACCCTGTTGTCAGGTTCCAGTGGCACGGTGGGCCATCTCATCCATCTGACCTTGGGAATGAGTGAAAATGGCTTCTCTGGTGATGGGGAACCGTTCGGAACAAATGTTGCAACGCTGTATTGTGGTTAATTACCTTGCTTCTACTGTGTCGCTAATAACTGCCTTGTCAGAAATGGCCCTTACTGCTAAAATGTATGGGATCAGCAGGTGATGGATCTCTTTCAGGTTGTAACCTGTAGTACATGAGTTCTTTTTCAGGACAGATTGCAGCATAATTGAAGCAGGGGATAGTTAATGTAAGCGAACCTCAAATTACGTGGTAAACTAAAAGAGTAAAGATAAACTGTGAAGGGTGGATCGACAAGAGGTGGCCCTAAAAAGAAAAAGTGACGGCATGTAATTAGCACCATTCCTTTGCATGACTCTGTCAGTAGGAAAAGACTTTGGTCATGCCAATGCAAGTGTGCAAATTGTTGCTAGGCCATTGTGGGAGTTGCTCTCAGTTCAAATATAGTGCCCTGGTGTGCCAGTAGAGGAATGTGGCTGGTCTCTGGTTTGGTAGGGCAAGGGACAGAGTTAAATACCAGGATTAGAGGGAATTGATGGGAATGCTAACTGAGCTGGCCAGCTGCAGTTATCGGGGCCAAGGTTTGGGGCTGTCTTATCGTGGAGTCTGTCAGTGTTTGATAGTGCGAGAGGAAGCTCAGACCCCTGGCACGAAAACCACAATGTTCTCCCAGCCCCACTGACCCAGATTTTCGCACCTCCACTAAGAAAGTCCCAGAGAGCTGCTTCATTGAGCTTGGCCTGGGCCGCTAATTAAGTCACACAAGGGAAGCCAATCCAAAGCCGTCAAGTCTTTGCCGGAAAATTCCTTGCTGGTTCTTTTGGGTGAAGCTTGATTTACTGTTCAACCCTGATGCTTGATTATTGGATTCTTCGTCCTTCCGTTTCTGTAGTCCATCTGAAGTTTAAAAGAATTGTTAGCACTGCAAAGCTAGGGTATCTTCTGGAATTTGGTAGAAGTGGCCAAATTTCAAGTGTCAGATCTGTAATGCTTATTAGACTAGCTTCAACAGACAACAGCTGCACAAGCTCTGTCTATATTCACCTAGAATCACTTATTCACTTTGAGGAAACCATGCTATCTCCTCAACCGGAACACTAGCCTAAAAACCTTCCAGATGTTACCTGAACCCCAAAGTCATTCCAGGTGACTGTAGAGGTTAACAACAAGTGGTTGATTCCTATTAGAACTCACCTGGGTACCTGTCTGTCAGTAATGATTTGTGTTGTTGTCATCCTTGTTGTTGTTTTGGAGCAGAAAAAACTAGGCCTGCTGGGAAACGGAGTTTAATGTTCGCTATGTGTTTTCCTCTTTTTCTCTCTCTGAGGACAGCTGTGGCGTCTTCATCCATTAGAGCTTGGATGAGTGAGGTGTACGGCGCAGTGTTGACACACTCGGCTTCCTTCCGGCCCGCTTGATAGGAAGCCGTGTCTGCCGGCTCTCTGGGGCATAGGCGATAGTCTCCAGCAGTCTCCTGTCTACCACTCATCATGGCTAGAGCTCTGTCACAGTAAGCTGTCAGTACTATGAGCGATGAGGACTGGTAAAGTGTCTCCAGAATGAAAATAGGTTTCGCGCTCAATGTCGGTCAACGTGCTGTCAGGATTTATTTATTGTAAACTTACATGTGACCCCTATGATGTGTGCCGCTGTAGCATCAAAATATCTTTTTTGTCCCTTTAGCTTCTTCTATGTTACTTGAGGTGTCTTGGGGTTATTTGTTTTATTTGGATTGCTATGTTTTAGCTTGATTGCAAATTGCTATAATTAGCAGTAATCACTATGACTATACACATACTTAGGCATTGACATGTTTCATGTGTCATTTGTGCTTCTGATGTGGTCTGAATTATGGCCTGGTGCAAGATAAAACTGTAATAAATCTCGTAAGGAAACAGAGAACAAAGCCAAAGAAAACCTGCGCTAAGGTCTGTGGTAAATGTAACTTGAAAATATTTGAATGTTTTTCTGCACATAATTGCACACACACACACACACACACACACACACACACACATTTTTGTGTTTGTTTGTTTTTTGTTGTGATTTCTAATTAGAAATGTACATGTTAGAAAATACCCTCAGGGGTGACATGGTGGCTTAGTGGTTAGCACTGTTGCCTCACAGCAAGAAGGTCGCTCGTTCGCGTCCCAGCTGGGTCAGTTGGTATTTCTGCGTGGAGTTTGCATGTTCTTCCCATGTTCATGTGGGTTTCTTCCGGGTGCTCCGGTTTCTCCCACAAGTCTAAAGACATGCGCTATAGGTGAATTGGGTAAGCTAAATTGACCCTAGTGTATGAGTGTGAATGAGTGTGTGTGGTCACCATCCCAGTGATGGGTTGCAGCTGGAAGGGCATCCGCTGCGTAAAACATATGCTGAATAAGTTGGCGGTTCATTCCACTGTGGCGACCCCATATTAATAAAGAGACTAAGCTGAAAAGAAAATGAATGAATGAATGAATGAATGAATGAATGAATGAATGAATGAATGAATGAATGAGTGAAGGATGTCATTTACTAAGTAGTTTTAGAAATGTGTACTTTTACTTTCCCTTGAGTACATTTTAGTGCAGTATTGGTTCTTTTACTCCACTACTTTCCTTCAACCTGCTGTCACTACCCTATTATTTCTTGTCTATGGGGATTAGAAAAATTAGTCCTATGATTCCTGTTTAATCAAATCACACATGGAAGAAAAGAGGTAAATCGCATCATAATGAACTACCTAAAGACATGGACGATTTATAATTGCGGCAAACTGTTTGGAAGCATTAAAAGTGTCCAAGAAGATGTCCAAACTCTACACGCATTGACCCAGAGACAGTTTAGATGCATGTCACTGATGAATAGTTGGCAGGTGTTTATTGTATGATAATTGAAATTGCCTTAAACACCCAGCAGGCAAGATGTCAACATGAAGTCAGATTGACGTTGTACCCCAACTTCGTGGGGACATTGCATTTTGTTGGTTGACTTCAGAACTCAGCGTCAGGCCGACATCAGTGTCCAAGGACCAACCCAAAATCAACCACATATCAACGTCTAACAATGTTACAGCCTGACGTTATGTGGATGTTACTACTATGACGTCTATCAGACATTGGATTTTGGTTGCTATACCTGACGTTGGTTTAAGATGTTGGCTCAATGTTGGATTTTGGTCGCTTTCCAACACAAGCTAAAATCAACCAAATATTAACGTCATTTGACGTTGTTATTGGACATCAAAATAACGTTGTCCTTAGACATTGGCTAGACATTGAATTTTGGTCACCTGACATCACAACCTAAATCTAACCTAATATTAATGTCTTATGATGTTGTGTGCCTCCTGGCCTATAACTAAATTCACTACAGAATGTACATTTACACACATCCTCAAACTACATGTAAATGCATCAGCTTTTTACAGCGTAATACTCACTACTCTTGAGTACTTTTGAAAGGTCTACTTGTTACTCTTATTTTGAGTAATATTTACAACAGATACTTTACTTGCACTACATTTTGAGGCAAGTAATGGTACTTTTACTTAAGTATGATTTTTCTGTACTCTTTCTACTACTGGATTTAATAAAACACCATACGATAACAAAGAGTAAACAAATAAAAGCTAATGGGAAAAACAAAGAGATGCATCCACAAGATGCTGTGAATTTCATTTACGTTCATATGAAAGCTGACCCTTTCCTTGTGACCCAGCTTTGCCGTGTGTTAAGCTAACAGTCTGTTTTATATCTGTGTTCCTGGTTCCTGAGGGGTTGTGTCTGGGTGATGGCACGCATCATGCCTCATTTCCTGGAGAATGCAGGACACAGGGCTCGCAGCGATGCAGACTGGTCATGAGATATGGGTTAGTCATTCTCAGGTGTTTACCCAGAGAAACAGAGGAAGAGCGAGGAGCTAATGCTACTCACATTTCACAAGGGAATACAGAGGTTTTAAATAGTGTTGCCAGACTTTTGCACTTTTTAAATTACTTGCAGCAACACATTGTGAAGGAAAATGCATTTAAATAACACCGTTTTACTGCATTACAATTGCTAAGACAATTATGGGAGCGGAATTAAACGCCTCATTTGCTCTGTTTGACTTTTGCAATGGATTCTAGAGCAATGAGTTATGATATACAGTCTACTTGTGCAGTTTTACACACTCTTGCTGCAGTTTATACTAAAGCTATATACTATTTTACTAGCTATAGCTTTGCCAGCCCTCTATTAAATGCCCTGTTAAACATGCTTCCATTAAAAGGACACCAACTCACTCGGTCTCTGGTGAGTCAACAGTCACACCTGAATCCCCAGCCAATGGGAACATGCACAGGTGTTTGCAAAACAACTCTGATCCGTCTCTGAGTGTGCTGACCCGGCCAAGGTAAAACAATCCAGTCAGAGAATGCCTTAGTCATGGGAAAATGACATAATCGGTGTGATGGGAAGATGGGAGCAGTGCAGGAAAGCGGGGATGACACACTGCTCAAACATATGATATCATAGTCTAAAGTCCAGTAGAGGATGGATGATGTCATGTGCGTAGGTTTGAATGTACAAACAAAAAACAAAACACCAAGTCAACATGCGGACGGCAGTAACCTACAATCATGACCTACGTGTGATAACCACAGACCTCATGTGAGGAGCTTTGTAAGGCTGGGTGAAACCAAACGTGATACTTTTCACTATATAACCATTGTAAACACATATTAAGTGGTGAAGATAAGATGAGCATTGCGTGTCACAGGCAGTACGCGTAATCTTTATAACAAATCACAGTTCAGAAAGGGAGTCAGGATGATTCGTTCATGAGATTGATCTGGTTCTTGAGTTCATCTCATTGATTTCATTATCTGTAAATGGTGGATAGCTGCTAGTTTGACTTTAGAGAGTTATAAAACCCTCAGATTCAGTAGATTTATGTGTGTTGAACATCAATTAAGACAACGTTAGCATTAGTTACATGCTAAAAAATGGCTAATTTTAAGCTTTGTTCCCCTAGTTTAGACCTGGAGGCCAAAGTTGGCCTATGGTAACTTTTGATTTGGCCTACCATGCCATCTGAGAAGAGAGGCGTAATGATGGGGATGGTTTAGAGACTGTAATCTTAAATTTAATGTAATCTCGTTTGTTTTTTTAATTGCTAAGCTACAAAAAAGCTAACTGAAATTAAATGTTTCAGTTAAATGATGTAAATGAATCTTATTTTTTAATGAAATCTACATACTGTCACCCGATGGATAGTGGACAATGCAGAGACATCAGTGAGCTAATGAAGGCAAAGGCAGATTCTGCTTGACTAGTGTATTCAGCATGGAACTCCACTGTGTTATAAATTGTTCATTCGTTTATATCTTTTTCGGCTTAGTCCCTTGCGGGTTGCCACAGCAGAATGAACCGCCAACTTATCCAGCATATGTTTTACGCAGCAGATGCTCTTTCATCTGCAACCCATCACTGGGAAACACCCATACACACTCATTCACACACATACACTATGGACAATTTAGCTTATTCAATTCACCTATAGCGCATGTCTTTGGACTGTGGGGGAAACCGGAGCACATGGAGGAAACCCACGCGAACACGGGGAGAACATGCAAACTCCACACAGAAACGCCAACTGACCCAGCTGGGACTCAAACCAGCAAACTTCATGCTGCAAGGCAGCAATGCTAACCACTGAGTCACAGTGCGCCACACAAATAAATACTTAGAAATAATTTCTTGCAAAGATATAGAAACAATAAAATAAGTCAGGTTGCTTTAGACCAGTGTTTCTCAACCATGTTCCTGGAGAACCACCAACACTGCATGTTTTGGATGTCTCCTTTGTCTGTCACACCCATTACAGGTCTTTCAGTCTCTGCTAATGAGCCGATAATCTGAATCAGGTGTGTTTAAGGAGACACGGAAAATGTGCAGAACTGGTGGTCCTACAGGAACATGATTGAGAAACACTGCTTTAGACCCATGCAGTCCTTCAAATGGTCACAAATAAGCAATCTTTGAATATACTGTATAAATCTTGCATTTCCTCACATCACAATGATTTATACTCAGAGTGAGTATTAGCCACTGATAGATAACCAATAATAGTATTATCCCTCTGGGAAGTGTGAGACCCGAATTAAATATTTATATAATTATTTATATATTGGTATATACCTGGAATTTAAAAAGACATACTACTGTAACACAAAGTTGCATTTAATTGGGTGTCTAATGTAAATCTTGGCTAATCATGCCAGCAGCTAGCTCTCTGCAACTCTCACATGGTTGCCCACTGAAGCTAAGCAGTGCTGCGCCTGGTCAGTACCTGAATCAGGTGTGTTTGTTTAAGGAGGCAGGAAAATGTGCAGAACTGGTGGTCCTCCAGGAACATGGTTGAGAAACACTGCTTTAGCATGCAGTCCTTTAAATGGTCACAAATAAGCAATCTTTAAATATAAAAATCTTGCATTTGCTCACATCACAATGATTTATAGTCAGAGTGAGTATTAGCCACTGATAGATTACCAATAATAGTATTATCCCTCTGGGAAGTGTGAGACCCAGTCTAAAACAGGAAGCAGTCTGAACGTCATTCTTAGGATTTTCAAGGAAAGCACCATTGGGTGTCAGACTGTTCTATTAGGGTGAGACAAGCTTTGCTAGTCATACCGAAAGTTACAAAACAAAACTTTCCCTGATTAGAAAGCCCCATGGGAGTTCAGGCGTGGAGTTAGTCACTTAGTATTCACTATTTCAACCGCTCTCTGTGTACTCAATGTTGCTATTGTTACCATGACAAAGGGCCTCAAAATCCCTTTTGAATGTCTTATCATGATTGGTTAAATTACTGGCCATGTTAATACAAATCCAACTTGCTCCGAAATCTCATTTTCATTCAGTTTCCTGTCATTATTCCTAATTCTGCTTCACTCGGTGGATTCGGAAGCCACGTTGCCATGGCGACGGAATTATTAATTTGCCTATTTCACCCATCCAAAACTGAGTGAATGCACACGAGCAGTACATCGCACAGATAAGATGAATGTGTGTTATTGTGATGGATTTACAGGATGTGATAATGCGCTAATAATAAAAAAAAGAGGCTTACTAATGAGGCAAAAAGAGTGTGATTGTAGATTATGAGTCTATTTAGTCTTTTCTCTCAGACGTGTTTGGTCACGGGTTGTTGGATTTTGCACACACGTCCTGAAGATACATCATAATGAGCATGTGTGCAATAATACGGTACATTATTCACAGAGCTGTAGTTTCGGATGAGGATCAAATGATTCCATTTAGAGGTGTTTAACTCTACTTTGGTTCAAATGAAATGTCTAATTTTAGGTGAGGTAATGTCGTATAATCAGTCAGCAATTCAGTGTAACAGGTAAAACTTTAGCTTATTGAATTATATAAAAGTCTATGAAATTATAAAGTCTAGTGATAGAAAGATAAGCAAAGCCTAATGTATAAAGTAATGATGTACAGGTTTAACATTGTATTTAATTACTATTTTTATGTACTAATTAAATATTTATATAATTATTTATATATTGGTATATACCTGGAATTTAAAAAAAACATACTACTGTAACACAAAGATTGAATTTAATTGGGTGTCTAATGTAAATCATGGTTAATCATGGCGGCAGCTAGCTCTCTGCAACTCTCACATGGTCGCCCACTGAAGCTAAGCAGGGCTGCGCCTTGTCAGTACCTGGATGGGAGACCACATGGAAAAGCTAGGTGACTGCCGGAAGTGGTATTTGTGAAGCCTAGAGGGGTGGTTTGTGTGGGTTCTAATGCCCCAGTATAGTGACGGGGACTCTGTACTGCTCAGTGAGTGCCGTCGTTCGGATGAGATGTTAAACTGAGGCCCCGACTCTCTGTGGTCGTTAAAAATCCCAGGATGTTCTCCAAAAAAGAGTAGGGGTTTAACCCTGGCATCCTGGCCATATCTGCCCTCCTAACCATCCCCATATCATAATTGGCTTCATCACTCTGTCTCCTCTCCACCAATCAGCTGGTGTGTGGTGTGCGGTCTGGCGCAATATGGCTGCCGTCATGTCATCCAGGTGGATGATGCACACTGGTGGTGGATGAGGAGATTCCCCCAATGTGTAAAGCACTTTGAGTGTCCAGAAAAGCGCTATATAAGCGCTATGTTATGTTATGAACTGTTATGTTATGTTATGTTATGTTATGTTATGTTATGTTATGTTATGTTATGTTATGTTATGTTATGTTATGTTATGTTATGTACTGTTATGTACTGTTATGTACTGTTATGTTATGTTATGTTATGTTATGTTATGTTATGTTATGTTATGTTATGTTATGTTATGTTATGAACTGTTATGTTATGTTATGTTATGTACTGTTATGTTATGAACTGTTATGTTATGTTATGTTATGTACTGTTATGTTATGTACTGTTATGTTATGTTATGTTATGTTATGTTATGTTATGTACTGTTATGTTATGTTATGTTATGTTATGTTATGTTATGTTATGTTATGTTATGTTATGTTATGTACTGTTATGTTATGTACTGTTATGTTTTGTTATGTTATGTTATGTTATGTTATGTTATGTTATGTTATGTTATGTACTGTTATGTACTGTTATGTTTTGTTATGTTTTGTTATGCTATGTTATGTTATGTTATGTTATGTACTGTTATGTTATGTTATGTTATGTTATGTTATGTTATGTTATGTTATGTTATGTTATGTTATGTTATGTACTGTTATGTTATGTTATGTTATGTTATGTTATGTTATGTTATGTTATGTTATGTTATGTTATGTACTGTTATGTTATGTACTGTTATGTTATGTTGTTATGTTATGTTATGTTATGTTATGTTATGTTATGTACTGTTATGTTATGTACTGTTATGTTATGTTATGTTATGTACTGTTATGTTATGTTGTTATGTTATGTTATGTTATGTTATGTTATGTTATGTTATGTACTGTTATGTTATGTTGTTATGTTATGTTATGTTATGTTATGTTATGTTATGTACTGTTATGTTATGTACTGTTATGTACTGTTATGTACTGTTATGTACTGTTATGTTATGTACTGTTATGTTATGTACTGTTATGTTATGTTATGTTATGTACTGTTATGTTATGTACTGTTATGTTTTGTTATGTTATGTTATGTTATGTTATGTTATGTTATGTTATGTTATGTTATGTTATGTACTGTTATGTTATGTTATGTTATGTTATGTTATGTTATGTAGTGTTATGTTATGTACTGTTATGTACTGTTATGTTATGTTATGTTATGTTATGTTATGTACTGTTATGTTATGTACTGTTATGTTATGTTATGTTATGTTATGTACTGTTATGTTATGTACTGTTATGTACTGTTATGTTATGTTATGTTATGTACTGTTATGTTATGTTATGTACTGTTATGTTATGTACTGTTATGTTATGTTATGTTATGTTATGTACTGTTATGTTATGTACTGTTATGTTTTGTTATGTTATGTTATGTTATGTTATGTTATGTTATGTTATGTTATGTTATGTTATGTACTGTTATGTTATGTACTGTTATGTTATGTTATGTTATGTTATGTTATGTTATGTTATGTACTGTTATGTTATGTACTGTTATGTACTGTTATGTTATGTTATGTTATGTACTGTTATGTTATGTTATGTACTGTTATGTTATGTTATGTTATGTTATGTACTGTTATGTTATGTACTGTTATGTTTTGTTATGTTATGTTATGTTATGTTATGTTATGTTATGTTATGTTATGTACTGTTATGTACTGTTATGTTATGTTATGTTATGTTATGTTATGTTATGTTATGTACTGTTATGTTATGTTATGTTATGTTATGTTATGTTATGTTATGTTATGTTATGTTATGTTATGTTATGTTATGTTTGACCCTGGTCCACAAAACCCCTTAATTTTTGGAAATTGAGATTTTTTGAGAAAGTTTTAAGATTTTGAGCATTTAATTGAGAAAAGTTGAATAAATAAGTTTTCCATTAATGTGTGGTTTGTTAGTAGTGGGCAATAGTTGGCTCTAACTATTGTTGAGATAAAAAAAAAACTAAAGGGAAAATCTAAATACTGAGAGAATTACATTTAAACTTACCCATATTAAATTCTTTGCAATGCACTTTACTTATGTAATTATATAATAATATTGGTTTTGTGTTCCAGGGTCACATTTAACATTAGTGTGTTTAATAACATTAATATGTCAGACAATACATTATATGAGATATTTTATCCATATTTATCCATGTTACATAATCTTTACTTAATATCATAATCATTTGTGGTATAAAAATCTAGCATTTTGACCCATACAATATATTTTTGGTTAGCTTTTGCTAAAAAATAAACAACATAATATTGGTTTTGTCGTCCATGGTCAAATCTAACATTAGGATGTTTAATCACATTAACATCCTATGTCAGACAATACATTAAATGAGATATTTTATTTTATTATCCATGTTACATGATCTTTACTTAATATCATAATGATTTGTTGTATAAAAATCTATAATTTTGACCCATAAAATGCATTTTTGGCTAGCTATTGCTAAAAATATACAACATAATATTGGTTTTGTGGTCCAGGGTTACATTTAATAATGTCAGACAATATATTATCTTATATTAAACCTTTTGTTGCTATTTGTTGTTATCTATATTATTATTATTTATTATTACTAGTTTCTGTTTATCTTAGAATTTTATTTTATTTATTTTATTTTATTTTATTTTATTTTATTTTATTTTATTTTATTTTATTTGTATTTTATTTGTATTTTATTTTATTTTATTTTATTTTATTTTATTTTATTTTATTTTATTTTATTTTATTTTATTTTATTTTATTTTATTTTATTTTATTTTATTTTATTTTATTTTATTAACCAGTATTAGCAGGATAATTGGGTTAGGAAAACAAACGCCTGATTTATCTTCTCACACTTTTCTTAACTAATTCACCAGCAAGCATGTGTGGGGTCTGCTGCCCTGAAACTCCGCTGTGACACAGATCGCAGTGATAGACATTAGATGTGAAGCTGAGATAAGAGATAAGACGGGGAGACGCATTGTGTTGCAGAGCGAGGAGTGTGGACCTCCTGGGCACTGACCGTACTGCCAGAGATCAGTGGCCCTGATGTCTTGGACAGACGGGGGGGAGGGCGGCTGACGTCCAGTCCACCTTCTGAGGCTTGGCTCAGTATCAGATTTAAGTGGAGGACAAAAGAGATTTTCTTTTATTTGCCCCCATCGGTCGGACAGTCGCTGACCCACTGTTAATGTGCACAGAATACACAGCTGAAGTCACGCAGTCAAGGTACTTTGCAATGTATATTTAAAGCCACTGAAACCACACCAAGAAAATAAAGCACACTGTAAAGCACACAAATAAAACTGTATAGTATAAAAGTAAACAGTATGACAAAAAATCATGACAACAAATGTTTTTTTTTTGATATTTTAATCATGTTTCAACTTCATTTTTAAAGTTATACATAGTTTAAGCTAATATGTTTAGTCGTTGAGATGTAAGAGAAGTTCAATTGACTCAACTAGAAAAAACGGCAGCAGCATGTTATATGAGTACTGTTTGCATGTTATACACCATGGAGGCAAGCTAGGTGTGTTTTTGTTAAGGTGTCCTCAATGAATATGCTAAGTTCTAAATGGCTTTAGCATGTTGCTAAGCAGGGAGGGTGTTCTAGTCATCTCTAAGTAGTTGCTAGGAGGTTAATTAGCTTAAGCATGTTGCTAATCAGTTGCTAATATTTTAACGACGTGGATTAAGCGTCAAGCGCGAGTGATTTACATGTTAAGTCAATGCAAAGACGCGAATAGACATCCTACAGTGCGTTTTGCGCAAATAAGGTGGCACGAATGACGCGATTCACGTGAATGAAGTGGTGCGAGTTGATCGTTTGACATGCGTATCGCACATTGCGCACGAATCGCTTGAGTTATAAAAATCTGAACTATAGCTGACATTTGTGCTGCGTTAACCAATCAGGAGCTTGCTCTTTTAGGGGAGTGATAATCAGTTGCGAAGCTATTCTAAGTGACTTATGCATGTTGCTAAACAGTTGCTAATGTATGTCAAAGTGCTTTAGCATGTTGGTAATTGTTTAAGATGTTGCTAATCATGTAACATGTTGCAAAGTGGTTGCTAGAGTGTTCTAAATGGCTTTAGCATGTTGATAGTCAGTAGCTAAGCTATTGTAAGGGACTTAAACATGTTGCCAAACAGTTGCTAATTTATATTAAAGTGCTCACATGAACATGTTGCTAATCGTTTAGCACATTGCTAAGCAGTTGCTAGAGTTTTCTAAATGGCTTTTATTGCAAATCGGTTGCTAAGGTATTCTACTTGACCTAAGTGTGTAGCTAAACAGTTGCTAATATATATTAAAGTGCTTTAGCATGTTGCTAATCGTTTAACATGTTGATAAGTAGTTGCTAGAGTGTTCTAAATGGCTTAAGCATGTTGCTTATCAGTTGCTAATGTATTTTAAGTGACTTAAGCATGTTGCTAATCAGTTGCTAAGATATTCTAAGTGACTTAGGTGTGTTGCTAAACAGTTGCTAATGTATAATAAAGTGCTTTAGCATGTTGCTAATCATTTAGCACATTGCTAAGCAGTTGCTAGAGTTTTCTAAATGGCTTTTATTGTTAATCGGTTGCTAAGGTATTCTAAGTGACTTAAGTGTGTAGCTAAACAGTTGCTAATATAAATGAAAGTGCTTTAGCATGTTGTTAATCATTTAGCATTTTGCTAATCGTTTAACATGTTGCTAAGTAGTTGCTAGAGTGTTCTAAATGGCTTAATCATGTTGCTTATCAGTTGCTAATGTATTTTACGTGACTTAAGCATGTTGCTAATCAGTTGCTAAGGTATTCTAAGTGACTTAGGTGTGTTGCTAAACAGTTGCTAGTGTATAATAAAGTGCTTTAGCATGTTGCTAATCATTTAGAACATTGCTAAGCAGTTGCTATAGTGTTCTAAACGGCCTAAGCATATTGTTAATCGGTTGCTAAGGTATTCGAAGGTACTTAAGCATGTTGCTTAACAGTTGCAAGATATATAAAAGAGCTTTAGCAAGTTGATAGGCAGTTTATTTCATAATATGCAGTTGCTAGGGTCATTTAAATGGCTTTAACCTGTTGCTAAGTAGTTGCTCATTTAGCATTTTGCTAATCGTTTAACATGTTGCTAAGTAGTTGCTAGAGTGTTCTAAATGGCTTAATCATGTTGCTTATCAGTTGCTAATGTATTTTACGTGACTTAAGCATGTTGCTAATCAGTTGCTAAGGTATTCGAAGTGACTTAGGTGTGTTGCTAAACAGTTGCTAATGTATAATAAAGTGCTTTAGCATGTTGCTAATCATTTAGAACATTGCTAAGCCGTTGCTATAGTGTTCTAAATGGCCTAAGCATATTGTTAATCGGTTGCTAAGGTAATCAAAGGTACTTAAGCATGTTGCTTAACAGTTGCAAGATATATAAAAGAGCTTTAGCAAGTTGATAGGCAGTTTATTTCATAATATGCAGTTGCTAGAGTCATTTAAATGGCTTTAACCTGTTGCTAAGTAGTTGCTCATTTAGCATTTTGCTAATCGTTTAACATGTTGCTAAGTAGTTGCTAGAGTGTTCTAAATGGCTTAATCATGTTGCTTATCAGTTGCTAATGTATTTTACGTGACTTAAGCATGTTGCTAATCAGTTGCTAAGGTATTCGAAGTGACTTAGGTGTGTTGCTAAACAGTTGCTAATGTATAATAAAGTGCTTTAGCATGTTGCTAATCATTTAGAACATTGCTAAGCCGTTGCTATAGTGTTCTAAATGGCCTAAGCATATTGTTAATCGGTTGCTAAGGTAATCAAAGGTACTTAAGCATGTTGCTTAACAGTTGCAAGATATATAAAAGAGCTTTAGCAAGTTGATAGGCAGTTTATTTCATAATATGCAGTTGCTAGGGTCATTTAAATGGCTTTAACCTGTTGCTAAGTAGTTGCTAGGGTGTTCTAAATGGTTTAGGCATGTTGTTATGGGTATTTTAAATGGCGTTGGTATGTTGCTTAGCAGGTACTAGGGTGTTGCAATTGGCTTCACCATTTGGTAGGTATATTTGTTGTTAATCAGTTGTTAAGGTATTCTAACTGGCTTAATATATCATGTTGCTAAATAGTTGCTAAGGTATTTTAAATGGTTTTAGCATGTTGTTTTATTGTTTAAGCAATAGCTAAGATGGTGTGATTAGTTGCTTGATCAAAAATCTCTATAAAAGTCTATAAAAAGTATCTTCTTCACTGGACGATTATGATTATTTAAAATTATTTTATACTCTTACTGCTGAAAACTGTCAACCTGATGAGATAAAAGTGCATAATTTCATGAATCATTTAAACAAATGGCACAGAACTCTGGGTAAGCATGATTAAAATGTGGGTGTGGGAAAAGCACAGTTTTAACCTCCCACTTTCACACTGAGCTTGTGAAAAGTGAAACTGAGTCTGCCCATGTCATTAATGGTCAAGGTAACCTGATAGAAGGTCTATACCTCCCCAGCTCTCCAAAAGCGTCATGTATTCATTCACCCGAGCCTCTAATCAGAGGGTTGGGCTTCTGTTTACACTTTGTACCAGATAAAAGCCAAGCCCCCTTCTGAAAAAAAGACGAGTTTTCCCACAGAGTTCCAGTTAGAAAAAAACATTAAATGCTTAACATTCCTTGTCATGGAATAATGGTAGCTGCCTTTAGCATATCAAATCACAGGGGAAAACAAGCCTCAACCACAGAATGCTCCATACTGTGAAACAATGACCATTCAACTGCTCTTTAGATTATCCAGCACACTTCAGATATTCCTCAAGAGTTTCAATTACATGAATGCCGCCCCCATCGAAATACTGCTTGAGTGCATTTGATTTGTTTTTTATATTGCGATCCCTGTTATTTTCGTATTTTATGGTGCAATGCCAAATTTTTGTGTGGATGTGGAAGTTTCAGATATCAAAAACAACATAAAGTGAATCTGAGAACTCCCTGATTTATTGCTATTAAGTTTTAACTAAAGCAGAAAGATGTGCAACACCACATTTAGGCGTTGATTTAAGAGGACAGTATGCACTTTCAAATGAAAAATCAGTGTTATATTTACACTAGAAAACATATACAACATATATATTTGTTGATAACTTGTAAAAGTGGCAGAAGGTTGATTTTTCTGATGAATCATCTGTTGAACTGCACCCCAATCATCACAAATACTGCAGTAGACCTATTAGAACCCACGTGGACCCAAGATTCTCATAGAAATCAGTCAAGTTTGGTGAAGGAAAAATCATGATTTGGGGTTACATTCAGTATGGGGGTGTGCGAGAGATCTGTAGAGTGGATGACAACATCAACAGCCTGAGGTGTCAGGACATTTGTGCTGCCCATTACATTACAAACCACAGGAAAGGGCAAATTCTTCAGCAGGATAGCGCTCCTTCTTATACTTCAGTCTCCCCATTAAAGCTCCCAAGAGCAAAGTAGGTCAAGGTGCTCCAGGATTGGCCAGCCCAGTCATCAGAGATGAACATTATTGAGCATGTCTGAGATAAGATGGAGGAGGCATTGAAGATGAATCCAAAGAATCTTGATGAACTCTGGGAGTCCTGCAAGAAGGCTTTCTTTGTCATTCCAGATGACTTTATTAATCAGTGATTTGAGTCATTGCAGAGATGTATGGATGCAGTCCTCCAAGCTCAATATTGTGTGTCAGACACAATATTCATTCTGTTTCCACTGCAGCATGACTTTATATTCTATACTGGACATTATTTCTGTCTCAAGACTTTTGTCTAAGCAAAGTCAGAGCTTACTGTCCTAATTAAATCATTAAAAATCAAGACATGATCGTATTTTATTTATGTAAAATAAGTGTAATCTAGAGGCCTTTGCCTTTCATATAAGCCACTTCTGATACCAAATGATCAACTAGAAGTCAAGTTATTATTTGTTGCTTCTAAAACTTGGATAGACGACAAGACTTTTGTTCCCTTTTATATATTATTATTAAATATATATATTATGATTATTATTATTCTTTTTAAATTACCGTATGCTTTTGAAAATAAATTAAAAGAAAAGAAAAAGAATGAGCACTACTGACCCAAATACATGACCCAAAATATGGAGGCACAAGTGATACCGGAGACAAATTAGTCACTGAGAAAAAAAAAAAAAGAAGTGATTAATGAAAATTAATCATGTTCTCAGCTCTAACAGCATATTAACAAGGATTAAGTTAGAAACACTATTAAAATACTCATGGGTTGTGATTCAAGGAGCGTCATTTAATGGTCTTTAGGAAAATTCATCACACTTTGCAATGTTGGTTCAACTTATAAGGCTAAAAATTTAATATAAATATTTGAGTTGTTTATATATATATATAAAAAGACTTCCTTGCTGCAAGGTCAAGTGCCAGCTGCACGGTGGCAGACTTCTCTGCCCATCAATACACACAGAGCTGAAGGGAGACACACACACACACACACACACACACCGATCGTTTAATGCCACCCTTGGATGAATTTCAATGAAGCGTCCACACGACTGAGCAAACAGAGACAGACCATGTGTAAAGACTAATGAAGCCAATGATCACTTTTGCGTCGCCAGGTACCGCATACAGTAAGACAATTCTGATTTATGACACGGCGCATTAGAAAGAATATTGATTTCTGCTTTTGTCTCTGTCTCCGACTCTTTTACCGGCAAAGATTGATGTCTCTGCATTGATTCCCAATCAATCAATTTATTTTCATTTTATTAATGCCTCAGCAATCGCTCAACGTCCTTATGAAAAGCAATGCATCTTAATTACATGCACCTGGTAAAATAAATTGTTTAGGGATGATTCACTGAATTACAATTGGCTTTTTCGCAAGTTTTGCCAAGTTATTGGACACTCGCATCTGTAATTGTTTCGTATCGCTACACAAAACGCGTTAAACAAGTCAGCGAGGGATATGAACACCAAATTAGCCGCACACACCCAATAAATGTGCTTTCATTAGACAAGGTGAGCACAGAGACAAACACACAATGTCTTTTTGTTTGTATACGCCAACAAAACAAGCATTGATGGTGTTGCTGTCACTTCGGGGACTCAGGGAGGAAAGAATGAACAGATTTGGCACACGTCCAGTTTTAATAAAACACAGCTATTGGTGTGCGTTTCCTCGCTTCAGCAAATCCAATTGGAAATGCTTGGCCTGTTCCATGTCTGCGCAGTATTAAGGCTAATTAGTGTCTCAGTCTATTTGCATAGCGACTAGTTTCCGGCGATTCTCTGTCCGCTGACCCGTGAGCGCGCGCCGCTCGCAGGATCAACTTTTCCTGAAAAGACCGGCCAATAATTGTTTTCGCACGCATCAAGGGATGGGTACTCTCGGGATAAATGGCTCTCTATACGGCGCATCGCTTAGAAGGGAAAAAGAACAACCTGCAACAACTTACTGATTGTACTGACAGTGATGTATTAAAATGGACCCGGTGTGTAATTGCTCTTTCCTGTGGCTACTGTGCGGGGAGGGTTGTGTAATGATGATAGAGTTTAGAACCTTGCTAAAAGAGATAAAGGCTGCCAGGGCCCACCGCAGAGCACTTTCTGGACACTTTCTTAATGAAACATCCTATTGGAATAATACGAATGGGGATGAAAAGACCGTCGAGTGGCAACTTTCCATTGTGGATTGCTTTGTTGTCGCACAACAACGCCTGCGTGTTGTCACTTGGTTCATTAGCCGATATTCACACATAGAGACTCCGAAGGGTTCCCTTTCACTCCATTGCACATCAGGGTCACATGACTCTCACGCAGAGATGCTGTTTAGTCTGAAATCACCGCCTATACTCTCGTTCACTATTCCCTACATTAGTCTACTAATATAGTCAACTTGAAGGAGTGAATGAAACTTGAGTGAACTTACTCGACTTTGTTTTTGCTTTGTTTGTTGGTAAATCCCTCAGACTGATTTTAATTTTCAACTTCTTGGTCAGACCCTGTGATAATCCGGAAATTCAAAACCTTTTCCCAGATTATTTTTGACGGTTGCCAACTTATTGAAATAAATAACCAAACTACCCATTAGGAACTGCCATGCACATAACTGGATTCGCCATTAGGAAGTGGCATAATCACTCCTGTAGGAGAATTTTGCTTACACAATGGACCCTTTTCACAAGACTGTTATGACGCGTTTAACGATCATCACAATCATAAGTTTTTAATATTTAGATTTTTTTTAAATGTATGAACGTTAATATATATTTACGTATGTATTATATCATCTTTGCATTAAATTACAAAGAAACGAAGTGTGTGAAGTGTTTCTAATGCTGTGTATATGGGCAGAACAGTGAATTTGACGTTGTTCTCTCTTCTGTTGTGTATTGTTTGCTTATTCTGAAAGTCTTAATAAAATCATTGTGGAGTTTTTCTTTTATTATTTCAGCAAATGGGATTGTAAAAAATGATTTATTGTACTCTCCTATTCACCGCAGATGTCAGATGCTGAAATTCATTTGTCGCAAACTCACTCAGTGCATTATTGGAATTTTCTAGCTGTTGAGTGTACATAGGCTGCATTCCATTACATTTTTTATGGCATTTAATTTTTTAATTTTATTATTCACACGCTAACTTTGTCTCGTTGATTTGGATGTAAGTCATTGATTACTGTACATCACACAAGTGTCTAGCGGAGCATCTGAATGGCTTTAAGTGGAACACCCTTGAGCACTTGGAAACTACACTGTTGTCACGTCACAAACTCATTGCATTCTGGGACATATAGGTGCTGGAGTGGACATATGAAGCAGACTTGCTATCTCGGTCAAGGGATCCAGGTTATGTCCATGTAAACTTCCCTCATTCACTTGATGAACACACTTTAAAATGGCGGCAGGGATTCCCACAAGGGAACAAGTAAAGGGAAGTTAACAAGTGCATGTCTAAATGTAGACTGAAACACAGCCATAGACTTTTGGGATTGATTGAGTGCACTCCATAACATTCGCTATGGTTTTGGACACCACCACAAATGTCTGCTCCCTCAAATAGTGCACTATTTGAGGTTATAGAGGGGCGATTTTGGATACAGCCTCAGTTTTGACAGCACAAATGCTCAGATCGGCTTAAAGCGAGATTGTGTAAAGTGTGACATTAACTGGAACTCTGTTGTAGTTCAATTTCAATGGGTTTAAAAGGACAGACACTGAGGTCCAGAGTGACAGACTGTCCTCAATGGCACTCTTTCAGTTCAAAAGCACGCTGGACAAAGCCATTGTCCAGAATGTCTGACCTTTGCCAATGATTAACAGTTGCACCACTTCCCCTATGACAAGCAGCTCAAAAAAAAATTCCTTGAAATGACTATCATGGCCAGGCTCTGCAGCTCCGAAGACACCACCATATGACTGAATCAGATGCTACGAGTTACAAATATGGCCCCAGCTGAGAGCTACAATAGGGACTCAGTTCTTCAGAGGTTAGCACCAGACTATACTGTGGCGCTGGACAATGGCACTCTGTTCTGGAAATGTTGTTTGTTACATCTCCACTGAACTGAACGGGAGGCCAGATAGGCGTGTAAATTAACTTTACCCGCATGTCTTATGGGAGTGATAAAAGTGGTATCTCTCAATTTCGAGTCATTCCAGAGGATTAAGTGATTACTTTGAGTGTAGGTGATTCGCTAGTGCTAAAAGAGACAGACGATAGACTCCACACAGGCTAAATCGGTTGTTTTATGAACAAATCAAGCAGCTGAAACACTTTTACATCTCTTTAACATGGATTACACCGTTGTATGTGCATATTTGGTTATGATCAGTTCATTTTGAGCATGTGAGGCTGTGAAAGATGACTAAATAAATGATACTACAGTAAAAACTTCAGATGGGATGTTTGGATTGTTATGCTATACTTTTAATTTGAGAGTAGGTGATTTGCTAGTGCTAAAAGAGACAGACGATAGACTCCACACAGGCTAAATTGGTTGTTTCATGAACAAATCAAGCAGCTGAAAACACTTTTACATCACTTTAACATATATTATACCATTGGATCTGGATATTTGGCTATGGTCAGTTCATTTTGAGCATGTGAGACTGTGAAAGATGACTAAATAAATGATACTACAGTAAAAACTTCAGATGGGATGTTTGGATTGTTATGCTATACTTTTAATTTGAGAGTAGGTGATTTGCTAGTGCTAAAAGAGACAGACGATAGACTCCACACAGGCTAAATTGGTTGTTTCATGAACAAATCAAGCAGCTGAAAACACTTTTACATCACTTTAACATAGATTATACCATTGGATCTGGATATTTGGCTATGATCAGTTCATTTTGAGCATGTGAGGCTGTGAAAGAGGACTAAATAAATGATACTACAGTAAAAACTTCAGATGGGATGTTTGGATTGTCATGCTATACTCTCAGTGTGGAGTTGCACAATATGGAGTAATTTATAAAACACTGAACAAGATAATGCTTGTCCAAATTCAATTTGTTCATCTCCCCCATTCTTCTTGGATAATAAATGAACCAGAAGTTATATCAGGGTAAGTTACATGACAACTATGTACTAATGTTTTCCTTTGCATTCATGAAAACCTTCACATTCAGAAGACAACAGTGTCAAAGCAACCCCCATTCACATGCATCTGCAAAATAACTCAAACTGTTGTACGCATGCCATGCCAGTTGTTGCAAATGTAATTTCAAATCAGTGGTCCGGTGCACGTACCAAATAAACAGTAAACAGGTCCATTATGCTATTACTGTTTCGAAACGTTTCGAAAATTCAATGGTTCTTCTGTTCTCGGTCCAGATCGCCCCCCAGTCACAACTCACTTAACTGGTTTCATAAGTTTTACCTGATCTTGGATCAGTTTTACGAGTTTTAATAAGACATTTGTAAAACAAAAACAATAATAGTTAAGTGTCTCTTTTAAACAGAACCCACAATTGAACAAGCAATATAAGCATTGAAAACGCATAGAAGACATTTAATGTTTAAAAATATTAGATGGTACGTTCAATTTAACACTTGAATTGGGTTTATATATACATATATATATATATATATATATATATATATATATATATATATATATATATATATATATATATATATATATATATATACATATATATACATATATACATATATATACATATATATATATATATACATATATATATATATATATATATATATATATATATATATATATATATATATATATACAGGGTGGAGGAGGTCATATTGAACATCTATGAACTTGTTTTCTACTGGAAAAAAAAACTTTAAGTACTCTCCATCATGTTTTTTTGATTAAATACAGATTTTCAAAGTTGTGGTATTTTTATTAAATGACCCTGTATTTAATGGATGTGCTGATCACGATTTTTGCAGCTGATACCGAGTACCGATTCTGATGGTTCAAGCTTTATATAACTTCGCCCTCTATGTATGAGATCTCGTCTTTCCTAAGAGAATAAATTAATGGTCAGAAGCAGCTTTACAAAGTTATAACAGATAAAACAGGTAGAAACAATTGGTAAGAAAAGTGACTGACAATGCAATTTGGAAACATTGCTCACGTGTTGTAGCGCGAACACTTTGTAAACAAACACTTGCGATCGGTTCATGAGTTCGGCCAGATCAGCGAGTACCGATTGAATTGTGAAATGTGATTATTGGCCGATACCGATTTCTGGTCAATCGAATTGGGCATCCCTAATATATATATATATATATATATATATATATATATATATATATATATATATATATATATATATATATATATATATATATATATATATGTATATATATGTATATATATGTATATATGTATATATGTGTGTGTGTGTGTGTGTGTGTGTGTGTGTTAAGCCTATGTATTTGTTTTATTTACACAGTTTTGGATTGATTTAAAAGCTTTATTCTGTCATAACTACAATCTTGTGGTCTGTGATTGTTGTTTTCTCAGCAATTAATGAAGCATTATAATATATATGATGTCACAGTTTTCACAAAATAGTTTTTTGTAGATTATGCAGAGACAATAATCGTTTACTTTTCAAAAAACTTGCACTTTGAAAGCTTTGTTTTTTATCAGGCTCCTGAAATGCTATCATTATGTAAATGAACAGCAAAATACATGATACTCCGATGTTTTGATGCCTCTGTTTAAAGACATACTGAGGTTTAAACGCCACATAAGTTGCAATTCATTTCTTTTTCTTCTCATTATTTAAACAATATCAAATGTATTTTAGACAAAACCATATAGTGAGGTAAAAAAATCCTTTTCACTGAATATTATTTCACAATATACATATATTGTGCAGCAGGGTGTTCAGTAGTATTGCATTATCTTCGGCAAATTGGACTCTTTTAGAGCACAGACTGACTCAAAATAAGTGTTTTTGAGACTTGAATCCATTGCAATATATAAATCAGAAAGTCAACCACCCAAACAGACAGACATTTCATCTCATTATTTGAACATAATATCAAAAGTATTTTACACAAAACTGTATAGTGAGGTAATAAAAAGACTACATTTTTTCCCACTGAATATTATTTCTTTCTATATACTGTGCAGTATGATGTACAATAGTATTGCATTATCTTCTACATATTGGATGCTTTTAAATCACAAAATGACTCAAAATAAGGGTTTTTAAAACTTGAAACCATTGCAATAAATAAATCAGAAAGCCAACCATCCAAACAGACAGAATCAGTCTATAAAGTCTATAAAGAGTGGCCACAAGTCAACTGGGCAGTGCTGTCCTCACTAGGCTGTGTTCATTGACCAGAGTGAGTCATGCGCCATGCAGTCCAGCCACATTTCACTCTTTTATCTGCTGCTATAGCAACCTAAGTGTTTTCTACATAAAGAGTTTTGCTCATTTGATTATTCAATCTATCCTCCCACTACAAATGGAGAGGAGATACAAACTTATCTCAGATATAACTGTAATTAGATATAAATATACCTGGAAAGAGCTGTCTGTTTCAATTAGTACTGAATTCGATTGTTTCTATTCTATTAGCATTTGACACTTTGGAGCCAGAATGTGGAAATATTGTGATGCATTATTTAAACATGTATGTTAAGATAAATGTTTATTTATCTGATTACTGTAAATGATTACAACACATTTTAACACATTTCTAGACATAATAGTTTTAATAACTCATTTCTAATAACTGATTTATTTTATCTTTGTCATGATGGAAGTAAATAATATTTACTAGATATTTTTCAAGACACTTCTATACAGCTTAAAGTGACATTTAAATGCTTAACTAGGTTAATTGGGTTAACTAGGCAGGCTAGGGTAATTAGGCAAGTTATTGTATATAAATGGTTTGTTCTGTAGACTATCGAAAAAAATATAAATATAGCTAAAAGGGGCTAATAATATTGAACTTAACCTGTTTTTTTAAAATAAAAACTGCTTTTATTCTAGCCGAAATAAAACAAATAAGACTTTCTCCAGAAGAAAAAATATTATCAGACACACTGTGAAATTTTCCTTGCTCTGTTAAACATCATTTGGGAAATATTTCAAAAAGAAAAAAGGGGGGCTAATAATTCTGACTTCAACTGTATATATATATATATATATATATATATATATATATATATATATATATATATTCATTTTCCTTCGGCTGAGTTCCTTTATTCATCAGGGCTCACCACAGCAAAATGAACCGCCAACTTATCCAGCATATTTTTATTTTTTACACAGCAGATTTTTTACATTTCAGCTGCAACCCAGTACTGGAAAACACCCATACACTCTCACACGCACACACATTCACTACGGCCAATTTAGTTGATTTAATTTCCCTATAGCACATGTGTTTGAACTATGGGGTAAACTGGAGCACCCAGAGGAAACCCACACCAACACAGGGAGAACATGCAAACTCCACACAGAAATGCCAAATTACCTGATATATAACATTTAAAATTTTGTTGTTCGAGCAGACATGCTTTTATTCTATCTAAGTTAATCTAGAAAGCTAATGTACTAAAATGTTATTGTCAAGTAAAATATGATTACAAAATTATTCAGTATTTTTGTTTGGTAGATGTAGTAATATGCTAGTAGTTATGCTAACATCTTGTATTCTAAGTCCATAAAAATGCTAAAAAAAAAAAAAAAAAGTGCAGTTTACAAAAAAATGTGACAGGGCCTGACCCACATCCTTGATCATTGTCAGCCTCTCCTCCGTCAAATGATTTCACTTTCGAGTCATCATAGCCTTAAAGGTGTACTGCATGCATTTTATGTTAAACAGGACTGACAGAAACATGGGGACAGTTGTAAATGTATTTGTATTATATACTTGTACTATTTATTTGTAAAATATATTTAGAATTTCATGTTTTAAATCAACTGATGTGAATGATAACATCTTAAACTTGCTATTTCTAAAGTTTTTTTTTTGTTCCGAATAACAGTTTTATAGCATTACAAAATTATTAAAGCTGCAGGTTCAATTGAGCTGAGGATAAGGACAAGGACAGGGTTTGTACATTTGTAAAGTATTTTTAACAAAGAAAAGAAATCTGAGAAGTAAATGAATGACATATTCCTCTACAGAACAGCTTACAGAAATCAACCATCAGCCATTTTAGAAATGTTTGGGAGGAAATTCTTTTTATTCATTTTATTTATGTATGTTTCTGATAGAATATCTCTAATACTCTATTGAGTAATATCCTGAGTAATATTCTCAGTTCATTCATAACAACATTACTGATCACATGTCAAAGACAATATATTAATTTGACACTGTTAAGAACTTTCCTAAATCCTCCCACCAGTGAACTATAAATGATTAAGCATTATTATATATCATTAATGTATTAGTGGATGGATCCATTAATGGATATATCATTAATATTATATATTAATGAATATATAGGATCATAATACGTTTAAATGGTCTACTAATGTTAATAATAATAGTGGTGTGAAGGTTGTAATACAGATATTACAAAGTCAGGGGATCAAACTTAATGACTGACTAGTGTGTAAATCTTATAGGTTACACTTTGAGAGTCCCCTTAAAGTTTAACAATACTTTTTCTGTTCCTTAATCGCACAGAAACGTGATATTGCATTGCATATTTAGTAATATCTTTCAAAAAATAAAGACACTTCAGAAATTGGCATTCAGAAATTGCTCGGAATTATTCCAAAGCCATATTTATGTTAGCATGAGTTACTCTGGAGAGGTAAACACAAGAAAAATGAGTGTATTTCGACACCACAGTTCTCCTGGAGAATCCACCGATTGCACACAGCGCTCGCTCTGGCCAAAGCAATGCACGCGCGACACTCCGTTGTCAAGAAACAGAACTGAAAGGTCTGAGCGCAGAGGCTTTATATATGTTTCTAAAAATACCGTCCAATCAGCGCGCAGACCCGGCCAGTTAAATTGCCCAATCAAAGCGCCAGAAGGAGGGCCCTATTTCCATAATCGTCTGTCATTGGCTTAAAGTGATATCATATGCGCCCGCGCAAGCTGTGGGCCTGCGATTGGCCGCGCTGAGAGGGAACGTCACGCTGTCACGAGGGGGTAGGCAGGCTGCGAGGTTTGAACAGGGGAAGTTGACAGAGCGCAGCGCTGTGCGTGAGTTCAGTGTTTGCAAATATAGAGAGATCTCAACAGACGGACTAGCGGACTCCGAGCAAAGCGACGGCTGCACCGCGTTGCTATTGCACGAAGAGGACGCTTGCTGTGTTTGCTTGTCACACTTTATCTTGATTCAGCAAGATACACATATCTATTTTTTTGGTCTTTATTGCCTGATACTCGGGATTGCAATGGATGTTCTACCAATGTGCAGCATTTTTCAGGAACTTCAGATCGTTCACGACACTGGCTATTTCTCTGCATTGCCATCGCTTGAAGAATACTGGCAACAGGTAACTGATTTTAAAGTGATTTTTGGATGAAACTTTTGCTGTGGTTGGTTAACGTAAAGCTAGTGGTTCGACTTGATTGCTTTGAAATGGGGAAACTGGGGTATTTACCATGCGCGCTGCGTTCAGTGTAACAGTGTAACATTTTAAATGACGTATTTAACGCTGATACATTGTAGCGCGGTTACTGCTGTCAGTCAGTGGAACCTATGCGTGCGTCTGGATCAGTATACTTTTAAGTGCATAGAATAGACTAACGAGATAGTGTACTAGATAACATATAAATACATGGCTCATTTTCTTACTCAAACATGGATAGGTTTGATTTGACAGTCTCCAGCACATGTTGTGTCACATAACGGGGTTTATAGGAGGTGCTTATTAACTCCCATAGCAGGTTCTGCTGCTTGATAGTGATATACTTGTGATCGAACTGTTGCAGTCGTATTTTTGGCACGATCGTATGAATGTTTCTCCTGAAACTGATCCAGGTAGTTTCCCCTCAGGCTTTTGGTGGATTCTGGCATGGATCCATAAGAGCGTATCTCATGGCATTTAAACACGTTTCCCAGCAGATAGTGCTGAAATGGTAGTTAAGACTCGTCGTTTACTCTACATTGTTGTTTTAAAAATGGGTTGAAACAGTACGAGATGTCAAGCAAGCACGACGTTAGTGACTGACAGCCTCAGTCGCCATTCACTAACAGTACGTTCAACGAAACTGAATGGTGACTGAACTGTCAGTCTGCCTGACATTTCGTATTAATGCAAACTAAACTGCATCCCTCTGAATCAAACACTATACCTGATGGAGAAGCTGTAGAATCGATTACTTGAGAGGCTTTAAGTCATATTTCGCGCGTTGATATCATCGTGTTTTATTTATTTTTATTTTTTTTTTGATATGCGCAGGTAAAACGCAAAACTAAACGTCAAACCGAGTGGAAAACACAGTTTGAAGCGTTTATCGAAGCACTTCTGAACTCGAATGGTCTGCGTTCACACATACAAATGAGTTTAAAACGCGTCCAGATGTACGCTGAGGGACGTCAGGCTGTTTGAATGAGGAAACTCGACCGAGGAAGTTCTGTGGCTTCCTTAAAAGGTCTCTGAAATGTCTGCATGACTCACTAGGGGATAACTGTTATAGAAAGACAATATGCTGCTCTCAAATCCGCGTTATTATCCAGAGTGACCGTTACATATCCTGATATCTTTTACATATGTATGCTGAAAATGTGTTTCATGATGGCTTGTGGTTAACCCAAGCTAGCTGTGAAAGAAAACCCATTGAGCGCATGCTAAAATTCTGTTTATTCTTGTTTTGAATCAGACATGTCTGGAGCTGGAGAGATATTTGCAGAGCGAGCCGTACGTCTCTGCGTCTGACCTCAAGTTTGAGGGCCAGGAGGATCTTTGGAGCAAGCTCATCTTGGCTTGTGGAGATAAGGGCGACGGGAACGGCAGCATTCCCAGCGTCAAGGAGGACGACAATCAGGACTGCCAAATATTGGAAACCAACAGCATGAATTCGGATGCCAGCAGCGAGGCGTCTGACAGCTCGGAGGAGCTCTCTCCCACTCACATCTTTACCTCCAACCCGCTGGGCTCAGTTCTAACAGAGTCAGCACATCACTTGAGTTCCTCTATCATCAGCACGCCTCCGTCCTCCCCAGAAATGCCCCAAGAGCCCGGCGTCCCGCAGGTGTGGGGCTCCACACAGACTGACTTGCACATCCCAGTGAAGATCAGGCAAAATGGGCTGGGGAAGGCCTTGGATAAGACTACCACTGGTGGGGATGCGTCTCCAGATGGCAGGAGGAGAGTGCACAGGTGTCATTTCAACGGCTGCCGGAAGGTTTACACAAAAAGTTCTCACTTAAAAGCACATCAGCGGACTCACACAGGTTAGACATTGCCATTATATAACTTTTCAAAACAGGACAAAAGTTGCTTATTCATAAGTTATATACTGTATACTTTGACATCCTGTCAAAGCAAGCAAAAAAGAGGGGAAAAAGCAGAACAATGCACACTTTACTGAGGTTTCAAGTCTCCTGCAAAGTTGTGTAATGGAGTTGAGTTCACACAGGCTGTCCTCAGCTGCAAGGCTAATGTCACTCTGTGAATATTTGCTTCGCATGACTGCACGCCTAAACGGTGACCTAATCTGTTTGGAATGTGGCCGCGGGAGGAAGGAGGGGGGGATTGGATGGGGGAGGGGACGAAAACCAGCCAGGGTGAAAACAACCTGCTCTACCAAAACACTTTTGGTTTCGTCATGGGAAAGAACCAGGCTTTTGAATGGGGATCTGTGTGGCCCCTTTTTAAAGGGCCCCGTCGCATTCAAAACAGGCTCCATGTGACGCGCATTGTTCTGCACGCTGTTTATGCACACACAGCACAGAGGCAGACTTTTGGCATAGCCTGCATTCTCGCAGAGCTTGAGGGATCTTATTAAAGTTAAGACTCGTCTCCTAGACTGCCTAACCTGATCCATAAACATGTGTCTTGTTTACTGATGCATTTTCGAGAGCATTATTGCACACATACCTTTCAGACTGCTGAATGTTTCCCTGCTGAAATGTACTGAAAGGTGTTTTTGTTTACAGGTGAGAAGCCGTACAGGTGTTCATGGGAAGGCTGCGAGTGGCGCTTTGCGAGGAGCGATGAGCTAACCCGACACTTCAGGAAGCACACTGGTGCAAAGCCATTTAAATGCAGTCACTGTGACAGGTACGTTGAGTTCTGTCTCGCTATCTCTCCCTGTGACAGTCATCAAAGCCCGTCTGTCTTTCTCACCGCATGCCTGATCCTTTGATGCGTGCATCAGTGAAATGCGGCTGATTCTGCATTCGCCATTGATTCTTTTTTTTTTTTTATCGCTTCATCGATGGGAGTCGCCCCATTATGTTTGGATTTTATCACTTAATTACCTAATCGCATTAAATGCTTGAGCGCGCAATAGTCACACTATCGCAATACTTTATTGATATCCTCCACATTTTACAACCTAACTCGGCTCTCCTGTTTGTCATCACTTCCTCTGTTAATCATTTCCCTCCCTGAGAGATTTGCGCTTTGAACGCCATTGTTTGTTCGACTTCCCTTTTTGGAGTTTTGTTTCCGTGGTTACTGCAAGGTTCTCCTTTAAAACAAATCATTTGATCAAGTCTTTCCTCATATCGAGGCCCACACAAAGTCTGTGTAAGTTCAACACACTTTAAATAATGTGATAGGACTACTAATAAGTGTATTCTCAGCTTTACAATTAGGTTTAATGGAAACGTTCAGCTTATTAAAAATTGTACAGCGTATCCGCAGGGTCTTAAAAAGTCTTAATTTTCAAAATCTAAATTTGAGGCCTTATATAAAGCCTTAAATTCACTAAACATTGTGTTGTAGGTCTTAAATCATTTTAAATAGGTCTTAATTTTCATATGTCCATGTAAAACTACCCAATCAGGCCAACACCCATCCAATCAGTTTCATTCCATCTCAATAAAAACGTTTAAACAATTTGATTTATAAACTTATATTCATTAACTGTTAACCAACTCTGTTTATATTTCTATAAACATGTGGTTTAATTATCTTCCTTTAACATTTGTTTTTAAAGTTGTTTTAATGTTTTAACTGGGCCATTAGAAAAAAATTATTAGCGTTAAGCCTTGTGTAAGTCTGAAATATCTCTCATAATGGTCTTAAAAAGGTCTTAAAGTCTTAAATTGTAGACTGTAGAAACCCTGCTTGTATTCCATGTACAGAAGTAGACAAAATGCCCTTCGATTTTTGTCCAGGCCAGTTTCATTTCCTTTTTTTTAATGCTTCTGTCGAAACCAATATCTGATTTTCATTCGTCGTTTTTGAGTAATCATCACTTTTTTCAGTTTCAAGATCTTTCAGTGACCACTGTGGGTTTTCGTTCTTCAATGGAAGCGTACCAACAATTTTCTCCACGTCTGTTTATGTATAAAAAATATCTGCAGTATGCATCAACTCTGAAAACTGGACTGACACACTTTCAATTTACTGGAACTTGTATTTTAAGCTGCTTTGACACAATCTACATTGTAAAAGCGCTGTAGAAATAAACATGAATTGTGTGACTTTATATAGCTGAGGTCAGAAAGATCAACACAAACTTGAGAATAAAAATATATCAAATTTGCATATACTTAAAAATGGAAGCTTTATTGATTTTGTTGTTATAATATTGTATTTAATTAATAGCGATATTTGGAAACTGGAACTATAATGTCATTTTGTGACCACTATAAACTGATCATTGCAATAGCATGTGATTCATTACACACCATTTTTAATTTCCAATCCATTTCCACCAATTTTTATGTAATGAATATGTTGGAAAACTGAAAATCCCCTCTTGTCCTACCCGAAACCAACCATTCCTTTCATTAGCCTTCATAGCACCTATTCCTGTTTCACGAGTTCCCCTCGAGGGCCACTAGGTGCCTCATCAGTGATGCAATGCACAGATCTCAACCTTTGATCACTCTTTATGGCTCCAGTGGCCCCTGCCTGACCTTGTTTTTCACCCTTTCTTTCTCCAGGTGTTTCTCCAGGTCGGACCACCTGGCCCTGCACATGAAGAGGCACCTTTGAGCGGGCCGTAGCTTCACGCTGGGGATATGTTGTGTCCTGACCAGCTTCCTGGTTGACCTGGCCCTGCAAAGAAATGAGGGGAGCGTGTTCCAGCCAAAGCATGCCATTTTGCACCATATCCTGTGCCTCCGTGAGCCCCGGGATAAAGGCGGACTGACTGGTTGTTGAAATGAACAAAATAAAAAAGGAAGGGACAAAATCAAGTAATGAAGAACCGAAGACGGGATGATTTATTTAAAAAAATGTAAAACAAAAAACAAAAAACAGAGCGAGTGAATGGTGTGTTGTATGGTGCATGATGTTTCGGGACAACTCCCCGGACTATACACTGGTACTTTTTAAATCGAATCCTAACGAAAGCCTGTTTGACGTGAGCGGATGAATGTCCCGTGTGGCGAAGGGTGGGAGGGGGGTACCAGTGTATCGCTGTGGGCTGAATGGTGTCGGGAAACAAGTTCCGTTTTTGTTTCCACATGGTATGCAAGGAAGCCGTGAGACTGAGGACTCCTGCCAGACGCCCCTGGGCTCTGTGTCACAAGAATTCCAAGGGGGGGCCCAAGCGGCCAGGGTTTCACCCCATTTAAAAAGGGGGAGGCGGAAACTCGGTCCTGAATGAAAGTGGCTTTTTTGGTGTTCGGTGCAGCTACTAAATGTGCAATGTGTTCGGTAGCTTGTTATTTTGACAGGCTACAAAAGCTCATTTGTAGTCCGTTGTATAAGCTGTGTGCTTAGAAGATGTAACACAATTATAACTTCACTATCATAAACAGGTGTTGCATGGTATTGGGGTTTGTTTCTTTTATTTTTTTTTTCTTTTGTAATTGGGACTGCAAATAGATTCCAATAAAGCGCAGCTAAATACAATTGGTTAGATGTTACAATATTGTACATAAATGCATTGATCATTCTTCACTCTAAATTCCCACCCCGTTTCTTTCCAATGTGGGGGGGGGGACCACTTGATACATACAAGACTTCATCTTGAGGACTAAATTCTCTCTTTCTATCTCCATTTGACCTGTTGTTAATGCACTGTTGACCTTAATGGTGCCTTATGCAAGTGACCTTTCCATTTGGGTGGTCGCAAAATGTCTTTTAAAAACAAAACAAGCTTTATTAAGGCTCTGTTTCACCTGAACGTGCACCTTTTCCCATTTTTGAGGCCACTGTAAGCAAGCCCTTGTAGATACGTAATATATTGTGGTTTGTGAGCATGCGATTATCATTCTTTTACTCTCACATTTCTCAACTCTGCAATGTAGAGCACTTAGGGGTTTGGTATCTACCGAGCGACCTTTCTGAATACGCTTTTGGACGCAAGATATTTATCTGTGTAGGTGTGTGTGTGTGTAAGCTCTTTAAGTGCAAAAACAGGCTGTTGTATAACACAAGGCTTGTGGAATGCCAACCCCCTCGACCCCCGTCCCCTGTAACCAAGAATGAAGAAAAAAAGCCTAAAGATTTATTGTAATTAACAAGCTCCAGTCAGACAGGCCTTGCCTTGTACTGCCTCTCTGTAATGAATTGCTGAAGGCCCTGCCTGCTACAGACTGCTGACTCTGGCAGTTCGATATTGACCTGTCTGGATGCCGTTGTTTTAGTCCAGCGACAGTATTGTGGAAACAGTGCACAGCCATCCAGAAAGATAAAGATATATCGCTTCTCTCTTCAACATTTTACAATGGAAGTCGAACGGCGCATCTGTTTGGCTGTGCGCGTTTCTTTTGCAATCTGAATGGTAAACTCTCTAATGTTTTCAGGGACCAAACGATTGACTTAAAGTTATTGTACATAGTTCTGTGCTTGAATTATTTGCGCTTTTATTTAGCGCCGATGGAGGTTTGACACTGTTGCATGCCGAGCAGCTACGTGGAAACAGATTGTTTGAAAAGTAACTTGAAGCAGCTTGTGCTGCCATTTTAATCAGACCAGCCAGGGTTTTGTAGGCAAAGAACATTGTCTTTCCAACAGTGGCCGATATTAGTCAAGTGGTAACGGAGCCTTAATCAAG
Organism: Danio aesculapii; assembly: GCF_903798145.1. NCBI lineage: Eukaryota > Metazoa > Chordata > Actinopteri > Cypriniformes > Danionidae > Danio > Danio aesculapii. Next base: position 37,975,733 of record NC_079458.1, read on the forward strand.
TTTCCCATTTGCTTGCTTCAACCAACACTTTCTATCACATATCTTTTCTCTCATGAGCCCCTCTTGTCTAGAGAATATTTGTACAAAAGAATAAAAAAAACTGAAAAGTTAGAAAAAAAAAAAAACACATTTTCTAAGATTTTTATTTGTTTTTGCTTTATATGAATTTTATTTGAAATTGTTTTGCAAAATTGTTATATTTCTGTATGAATGTATTTTTTATTGGAATAATAAGAAATTCTTATCGGAAAAACGAAACGTTTGATTTGTTGTTTTGCTTCACTTTATTTCGTTAGTGTTTCAGATTTTGCTAGATCAGCTCTCGGTTTGTGATTTTACAGATGACTCTTCACTATTACAACTACAGTATTACACTATACTTACAACTCTGCCATGTATTAAACTTTGGTTTGGATTTATAGTCAGATCTAAAATTGACATGTTGGTGAAAGTGCCTGAAAACCACATTTATTCAATCTTCACTTGCTCAAAATTGATTTGAGAGTTCATTTCTTCTGTTGAACGCAAAAGATGTTTTGGTAGCTGACAGGGGTGTAGCAACCAGGGGGGACGGATGGGGGATCCGTCCCCCTGACTTTTAGAGACAGACTATTTAGAAACAGGTGATTAATAATTATATGAACGTATGATCTCATATAGCCATCCCCCCCACTTTTAAAATGTCCGCTACGCCCCTGGTAGCTGATACCCATTGACTTCCGTAGTATTGATATATTTTTCCCCTATGGAAGCCGATGGGTCCCAGCAACCAGGATTCTTCAAAATATTATCTTTTATGGTCAACAACACAAAAAACTAAAACTTTAAAAGCACATAATGAGAAGTAAATACTGATGCAAGTTTCATTTTTGGGTGAACTATCCCTTTAAGAAACATATTGCAGTGTTTCTCAACCATGTTCCTGGAGCACCACCAGTTCTGCACTTTCCCACGTCTCCTTACCCAAACATACCTGATTCTGATCATCAGCGCATTAGCAGAGACTGAAAGACCTGTAATGGGTGTGACGGACAATGGAGGCATCCAAAACATGCAGTGCCGGTGGTCCTTCAGGAACGTGGTTGAGAAACATGGACATACAGGATCCTGTTCCTTGATAGCTGAATATCATAGTGAGATCTTTTCTGCTTGAACTGGTCACCAAACACTCACAACACTTTAACAACTAATTGAACTAAAAGCTCATTCACACAAAAATGATATCTATTAGCATCTACACTGGTGCTGGAGTCTTTAAATGCTACAATAAAGCTAGACGGATTCTGATTGGCTGTCAGAGATCATACATCAGCTGAAAAAAGAGAGAGATTTCAATGATATCATTCCATTTGTGTCTGTATTATTATAGCTGTGGTGTGAAAACATCCTCAGAACTATATCCTAATTGTTGGCCTTAGCAGAATGCTAACATTGCAACATGTTGAATTGATGCGTATGCAGGGAACTTTCTCCTCAATTATAACTACAGTATTACACTATGATTACTCTATGCTTACAACTCTGCCATGTATTAGACGTTGGTTTGGATTTAGAGTCAGATTTCACCCATAAATCATCATTTAACCAACCTTCACATGTTGAAAGTTGATTTGAGAGTTTACTTCTTCTGTTAAACACAAAATAAGATATTTTGGTAGCTGATACCCATCGACTTCCATAGAATTGATTTATTTTCCTACTATGGAGGTTGGTGTGTCCCAGCAACACAAATTTCTTCAAAATATCATCTTATACCATCAACAGAACAAAAAACTCAAACTTTAAAATCCCACGAGAAAGAGTAAATGCTGAAGTAACTTTAATTTTTTGGGGTGAATTATCCCTTTAAGAATCATATAGGGCTCAAACTCGATTCCTGGAAGGTCCAGCTGGTCTGCATGGTTTTGGTCCAACACTAATCAAACAGCTGATCCAACTAATCAAGGTGTTCAAGACTATTAGAGACTATTAAGCAGGTGTGAGTTAGAGGTGGTTAAAGTTAAACTGTGCAGAGCTGAGGCCCTCCAGGATCTTTTTGGCTTGAACTAGTAACCAACCACTCACAGCACTTTAACAGCTAATGGACTAAAAGCTCATTTACACACACAAAATCATTATTAGCATCCACACTTGTGCCGGAGTCTGTCTCTTTAAATGCTACAATAAAGCTAGACGGATTCTGATTGGCTGTCAGTGATCAAACATCAGCTAAAAATGTGATTTCAATAGTATAATATCATTTGTGTCTATTTTTATTGGTGTGAGAACTATATCTTTATCCTAATAGTCATCATTGTTAGCCTTAGCAGCTCGCTAACATTGTAGCATTTATGCAAACCCTGCTAAAAAACAGCTAAAGACTGGTTGGCTGCTTTAGCCGTTCATGCAGCCTAGTTTTAAAGGGGTTTTGGCCATGTCCAGGCTAGATTCAGACATTTCCAACCTGGTCTTAGCTGGTCAGGCTAAGCCAAAACCAGCTCTGTCTAGCTGAAACCAGGCTGGTCAAGCTAGTTTTAACTGGTAATTTTCACAGCATGACCAATTAAGACCAGCCTGGAAATGGCCAAAACTCCTCTAAAACCAGGCTGGTCGACCAGCTAAAACTAGCCAAGCAGCCTAGCAAACAAGCTGTTTTTTCCAGCAGGGATATGTTAACAATATTCTCCTTAAAAATCATGTCTTTAATATAAACATGCAGCTCTCTAGAACTGTCATTATTAAGAATGACTGACTAATTGTAACTCTTCACATGCTATCCCACTATGATTGGTAAATATATCAATGAATGGCAATTACGTGCATTAGCAGAGCAACGGCGATGTTCATAGATGCTCTCATTATATGTTGTTGTGCAGTAGCTGGTCTCAACACCCACTGGAGGGGCGTTTCACAAGCCTGTCAAAATAGACGAATGTGTTCTCACAGAAAAACACTGCAAATTGCCACCTTTGTGCATCGCTAAAGGGGGAAACATGCCCTAGGTGATTCCTGGCAGGTGGAGCGCTCAAATGTTTTGCCAAAGATTTGTTGGCTTTCGAAACATTTTATAAAAGTGCATTTTTTTTACATTTACTTGTAAACATCATGTTGGGATTATGAAAACTTATAATAAAAACAACTGGATTTAAATAATGATAATTACTGGAGAGTAGACCAAGATTAATTTAATGTTCATTTAATTGGCATTTTCCATATATGTGGACTCTATTGTGATAGATGCTGATTTAAATGAATAAATATTTAAATGTGAAATATTTACATGAATTTTAGTGCGAAATTAAAAACTATACCTAACCAGTGTTGGGGTAACACATTACAAATAGCGCGAGTTATGTAATATTATTATTTAAGTAACGAGTAAAGTAATGCATTACAAAATTAAGTAATGATATTTGAGCTAATTTGAAAAAAATGTAATGTAAGTTACTTTTAGCTTAGGTAATTCGCGTTTTAAAAAGTGCTGAATTAATTCGAAGGTAGTCGCGTTAATTCCCGCACACAATGAGAGAATGCAGGAACAGACAGGAAAGACGGCAGAGCCGTACATTTCTGCCATGTAAATTTTCTCATTATTTTGAGTGTGTTGAAGAAAAGGAAAAGAGGATTATCTGAATGGACAGTGATTTTACTTTTTAATAAGACAAAAAGTACAGAAGTAGCTAACGCATTGCTGTAAAATGTCAAGAATCTGTATTTACGGCATGTATAGCTCTGGGGTAGGGAAGTTCTCCGATGATAACATTATCCTACATTAATTTTTTATGTTTTTTAAAGGTAAATGAAGGTTGTGCAGTGTGTTGTTCACTCGATATTTAAGAAAAAGTAACTCAAAAGTAACGTAACGGATTACTTACCATGAAAAGTAACTAAGTAATGCAGTTAGTTACTTATTTGGTGAGTAAAGGCTGATTTATACTTCTCTGTCAAGCATACGCGTTTGGTCTGGTGCAGCCTTCGGCCGGTTTCATAGCCCTTGCCATGGCTGATGCGCACTTCTCAGAAAACGTAACTACACGTCGCAGCAAGGCGTAGTGCAAGCTTTGTGATTGGTCGGCTTGGTAGCTGTGACCAGTGTGGGTGGGACCGAGAGCCCGATGGAGTGAGTGTTTACAAGTGTCGAGTCCTGTGAAGTAGTTCTCGATGGAAACTGTTGTTTTGTGTTTACCTTTTGATTAATGTTATTGCACGTTCGCCGGTTCTTACCTCTGAATAAGTTATTTTAGCTACTTGTACATTTAGGTAGCATTCAGGAAAAACAAAAACACCCGTGAAGAAACTCGACACAGAGGAACATAAAAACCTACTGCCAGCTAGCATTTCAGAAGTGTTATTGCAGAGCTTCACGAACAGCATGCAGAAGTATAAATGCACGACTACGTGCAAGGCAGGTGCCCTGGGTCACGCCAATCACTCGACGCAGAAGTATAAATCAGCCTTAACTCAATATTGTAATGCATTAATTTATAAACTAACTTTCCCCAACACCGTGCAAAACTGTATAATATTCCAAAGAGCATTTTGGTTTCAACTGAAGTAAAAATGCGTCTAAATGTGTTCACACAATTACTTTATGTTGTCCCAACTTAATTATTGTTTTTTATTTTTTATTTAAGTGGGTTGAACATACAACAGCTAAGCCCCCCCTCCCCCCTAAAAATCTCAAGAATCATGCTCTTTCAGCGCATTTTAAATAAGTAGTTTGAACAAGCAGCAAAAATAATGCGTTGACACATAGCACTGAGGTTCTCGTGGCGACCCGAGTTCAATTCTCGGCTTAAGGTCATTTGCCAATCCCTCACCTATCTCTGCTCACCACACTTTCATGTCTGTACATCTCCACTGTCCTATCAAGGGTAAAAAACCCTAAAAAATAATTAGAAAAAGTTAACAAATTTAAGTAAGTTGAACATAAAACCATTAAGTTGTCCCCAAAAAATCTCAATAATTGTGTTGTTTCAGCTCATATTATATAAGTAATTTGACCAAGCAGCAAAAACAATCTTCACTTTAGTTCTTATGATTAAAATATGTAATTTTCTGTTTTGATTAATGGCTGAGAATCATTAATATATCTTTATGATAACAATCCGTATTTATAGAGAGAAAGAGAAGAGAAAGAGAAAGAGAGAGAGAGAGAAATATCCCAGTCTTTCTTTGTGGACTTTGGACTGCACTATACTCGTCGCTTTATCCAGACATCTCAATTTAT